>NC_091741.1:94012373-94312373 GCF_043380555.1 Nothobranchius furzeri | reverse complement strand
CTTGTGTGGTTTTGTTTCTGTCGCCTCAGAGAAAGTCAGGTAAATTAAGGTATCCTAATACAGAACTCCCGCTGGTTAGACTGTGTCCCAGTAAGAAACAAATCCGACAGCATCTTTGCAAAGAACTCAGCAGCTTAGCAGGAGAGCTTCGTATCAGCACCTGGTGGGCCGACAGAACGTCACCCCCAAACAGAAAGAACAGAATTTGGGAGTCATTGTGTTAAATGTGCGTGAAAGAAATCTCTCTCTCTCTCTCTCTCTCTCTCTCTCTCTCTCTCTCTCTCTCTCTCTCTCTCTCTCTCTCTCTCTCTCTCTCTCTCTCTCTCTCTCTCTCTCTCTCTCTCTCTCTCTCTCTCTCTCTCTCTCTCTCTCTCTCTCTCTCTCTCTCTCTCTCTCTCTCTCTCTCTCTCTCTCTCTCTCTCTCTCTCTGTAGTGATGGTGGATTCTACAATCCTCACATCCTTCTCTAACTGTCCATCTGTTCTGCCCACAGCGATGATGGACTTCACATTAAAGCGCCTCATCATCCTCTCCTCTCATTGCCGTACCCTATTTCCTGCTTTTGTTATCTGGAGCCAAAATGACTGGCAGTCTTTTAGTCCCCCCTTTGTTTGGTCTTGCTCTCTGCTGTACACTCAAACACACACACACACATGCACGCACAGCACACACAGATCAATGTGAAGAGACATCGATCAGTCAGACATGTGACAAGAGATCAGACTGTAAACGGGCTAAGTTAGTCAAATGTAATTGGGTTAGAATGGCTGCTTTAACACGAGTTTACCATTAAACCTGGTTTTTGTGATCATTCTTAAAATACTGGTAAGAGTTTTATTTCTTAAACATAAGTGCTGCCCGAAATGTAAGCAGGGTTAGAGAGAGAAATCACCTCTAGTGTGTCTGCATTTATAAATCCAGTTAATATCTATCAGTCTGCTCGACGTGAGGAAAGAACGGATGCTGCCACTCACGGCTAATGCATTACCGGCTGGCTTTTAAATGAGTGTAGTGACTTACTTAGTTCAACTCATTTAACTTGATAAAGCTGCTAAAATGCTAAGCCTTTTCAGTTCAATGAGTCTGAACACCAGATTTCTTATCCTGGCGGTGTCAATCGCTCCAGAGTGAGACATACTTTCCTTTTCTAACCTTTAGACAAATAGCCGTGCACATATGCAAAATTGTATAACTAAATGAAAATCCATTTAAATTGGTGCTGTACGATACTACAAAATTTGGTATCGATCCGATACCACGTAAATACAGGGCCTGTATTGCCGATACCAATACCAGTACTGATACTTTACTACTAGTCTAGTACCATCTAGTTTTGTGGGATTAATTAAGAGAATACATCATCAATATGAAAATCTGCCTGAAAACTCAAGTTTTATTGATTACTTAATTACTTTGTAAGTCTTCCTTTAATAAATCGTGTATGATAATAATAAAATACAGAAAACATTTTCAGGCAAGTAAAATTTTTATTAGGAAACACAAAATGGTTTATAGAAAACTTACTTTTCTCTTTAGGGGGTGGTAATCTGCATGTATAGCTCTATTTCCAGTCTGCTATCACACAGCCACAACAGTGATCTCTGCTGTGCTGTGCTTGTCTCGTGCTGGCGTGCTGTTTAACTATTTTTTTATGTAATGGCAGACTGCCCCTTTGACTGACATTTGTGGCGTTCCAATCACAGTGCTTTAGTGGTTTGTTGGGCCAGTCACAGTACTCTTTTAGCAAGGTAGGCGGGATGTCCCCGCCAACAAACATGGCTGCCGCTCCAATCAGTCAGGTAAACTACAAATCAAGATGGCTGCCGGTCTGTAGTGGTCCAATCATAGCGCTCTATAGATTTCATGGGCAACACTAAGTAGGCAGGATGTTATTTGAAAAAAAAAACGTGACTAGTCGGCGGTCAGCCGCCCGTTTGAAACGGCTTTGGCATCAAGTTTGGACTATTATGACTTTGGCTTTTGGTTGAGTGAAGATCAGATAAAAGTACTAAAGTTTACTTAGGAAAATGATGTGTTTTGCATCTTCTTTGACAGATTTGGTGGATTGCCTCGTTGACCGACATCTGTAGCGGTGAGTAAGTCATGGCTTGCCAGGCTAGAAGAAACTGAATCGATGTCATCACGCAGGTATCTAATAAATACTCAATACCAACGTTAGATCGATTCTATCGATATTTTAGATCGATCCGCCCAGCTCTAATTTAAATCCAATCATTGTAATGAACATAACTATGTAATAATCAGTTTTATTTTCTACGTAGATACATAGTAATAAAACAGTAGTTGGGAAGTAAAGCGTGACCCACCACCAGAGGGCAATAGCCTGGTATAGTTATGGCAGGTTTGTGATGAAGGTACTAATCCTGATTCTCCATCTCGGTGTGTTATCCCTGAAGTAGTTTGATGAGAATTTGGAACACTATAGGGGTTAAGGAGGTACATAATACAGGAGATGTATATTTCATCATCTATTTAAAAACATTAAAGTATTTCAGACACAATTATTAGTAACTGAATGTTCTCTCAGTTGAAAACCTTTTATAAGAAATAGGCAGACAGGAGTACAGCATGAACAACTTAGTAAGCAAAACTAAGCCCATTGTTTCATCATGAGTCAGCAGAATTTACAAGAAGACAGAACAGGGGAAGGAGAGAGATGGCAGAAAGGATGAAGGAAAGGTAAACTGGCAGCTAAAGAGGAAGAGGACAAATGGAGGGAGAGATAAAACGTACTGACAGGGAGTCAGAGTGTGTGGTGGAGAGAGTCAGAAAGAGGAGGTTTGTGTGTGTATTGTTGTTTGTAAGGGGAGGTGGGATGAAGGTGTGTACTTCTCTGGACCACACCCCCCACACACCGCAATAAACAACCAATCAGATCACACGGGGCACCACACATTAAAGACAGCAGTTCACTTTGGATGCTTTTGTGTGTGTGTGTGTGTGTGTGTGTGTGTGTGTGTGTGTGTGTGTGTGTGTGTGTGCGTGCGTGCGTGCGTGCGTGTGTGTGTGTGTGTGTGTTCCAGGTGTGCATGTGCTCACAGCGATGCTGGGAGAAAGCTAAAAAGGAACCTGCCCGCTCAGCAAAAACCCTTTCCTCCATAAACGAGAGAGTGGAAGAAAAACATATCAAACAAGGCAGCGGAGCAACTGTGAAATAAAAATAAAACGTCAGGTGCTTCCACCGGTAACTCACAGACCCCTCCACACGATGAGGGAGACAGAGCCGGTGTGTTTGAATGGCAGCTCTGGAGAGACTGTCGTCCCAGAAAAGAGAGCGCTGCTGATAAACGCTGACAGCGTTTAATTCTCTCTGTGAGAATGAGTTCAGACAGGCCGTTCCAACGTGCAGCGCTCACTCTGTCATTTCACTATTATTTTCTACATTCCATCAGGTTCATGAACTAATAGACAGACAATCTGGTACTTCAGCAGGTGTCTTGAGTCCAAATATGATTTGAGCCTCTCTCAAGGGTGGAAGATGGGATTTCACTCAGAAAGGAAAGAGGATGGGAAGGACAAGCCAAGCCTCTTTGAAGGGAAACAAACAACCAGCTCAGAAGAGTTCAAACACGTTTTCCACTTCTACAGGATGACAGCGAGGCTGCCGGAACGGCGGCGACAGCGTTTTGTGTTGGGAGGCGTTCCTGTCGGGACAAAACGAACACCAGCAGGAGACAGAATTCATTCTGATGACGACCCTTCAACAATCCGGCTTGATGTAAAGAGACAAAAGCATCTGATTTCTGCATTTGTTCTAGTACACACCTACAAGCCAAATCATTATGACCACAGACAAGTGAATAACATGGTAACTTTATTATTATTTTGATGCATTTAATTTAAGGTGAATGCAGCACAATGAGCCCAAAGCAACAATGTAGATAAGATGGTATTTCACAATAAGTGATAAATGATCTGCATTTGACTTCCTGAGTCAGAGGACTCCAAAAACCTTTACACTAGAGTGAATTCATCCATTTACACACTGATGATGAGCTACACTGTAGCTACAGCTGCTCTGGGGAACACTGACAGATGTGAAGCGGCTGGTTCCTCTAACCACCACCAGCAGGCATGGAGGGAAAGGTGTCACTCATTGACACAAAGACTACAACAGATTGAGCAAGGCACAAACCTGCAACCCTATAGTTACAGGGCGGGCACTTAACTCCTCTGCCTCGGCCACGATGTAAGGTGAGCAAATAGGTGTATCTGTCTAACGTCCAACGCTTGTGTAAGCAGCATTAATGTTACAGTTTTCCCCCTAAGCTCAGCAGCATCCCTCTCTACCAGAAAGGTTTCCGACACAAATCTGCAGCAAAAGCGTTCCACGCACCTGCTCACACGAGGCCACACAAATACAGGAGAAATGCAAGATTGCACCTGACGTTGCCAGTTAACACAATAACAAGCAAGAAGAAAGACAGCAGCATGCTTCCACAAAGATATGTGGTTTCCACCTCAACTGCAGAGGCTTCACAGGTCCTGGCCTGCTTTTTGTTACAACTGGAAATTAGCGTGTGTCTTTTATTTTGAATGATGTCGGGTGTTTTATGCTGCTCCCGAGTCTGACTTCCTGTCTGGTCTGATCTGAACTGCTGAGCTGGGCGTGTTCTGGAAGCGTAGCACGTAACAAAGTTGTGAAACTAACTTTCTGTCAGTGATGTTCTGAAACTGTGGCAACAACATATAATCTGTGTTTTTATTGCCTGGAAACAGGAAAAAGCTGGCCGATAAAGTTTTTTTTTGCTTGTGTGCAAAACATGCAAAACATGAGAAGTGGGTGCAAAACATCTCATAAACCACTGAAGAGATTTCAATGAAACTGAAATGTTATGGTGTTTCGCTGATTTGCTTTTGGAGTCAAACCAAATCAGTACGTCCTGTTCTAAATGATAATTTCAAAAATTGACCAAAATCGCTGCAACTCCATCCTTTTTCCTCACATGATCCTAATTTAAAAATCTGGCAGGCGACACCGTAAATGTTACTCTGTGGTTTTAGCTTCATTACCAGATTTGAATTGGCTCAAGAGTCTCTTGTTTTTGTTGCCAGTTTTTTTTCCAGTTCCAGCTGCACTCTGCATATTTACACGTTTTCTCTCTTAACCAGAATACTCCGAGGCAGCCGGCAGCACACGGCAAAAGCAGGCTTACGACAAAGTTGACCCTGTCTGCAAAAGAAACGCATTCAGAGAAGTCAGAGCTGCACACAAATGTGAGCATTCTCTCTGCAGCTATTCTCAGTTTGCATAAAAGCTTGAGGAGAATAAAAGGTAACTGTAGCCTGCGCAAACCTGGGCAAACAAGCCGTCTGGTAAAAAGCATGCTGATCACATTTTATGGGTGAAGAAACCCTTCCACGATAAACTGGACAAGATGAAAACAGTCGGCGACTGCACATCTTTACATTACAGTCCAGCGATCAGTAACACAAATAGACAAAAGAATTAATCAAACACTATTTTCCTCTCGTGAACTTTGACTCTTCCGAGTGTCATGCAGACTCGTCTGCCAGAGCGCGGACATTCATGCATAATGCAGGAGGGAGCAAGTGGCTCATCAACTGGGATGCAGATCGAAACATGGCAGGCAGGGGACAGCAGCAGAGAGAGGGGGGTATCAGAGGAGAGGACAAGGGGAGGACTAACGGGGAAGACGGAGAGAGCTATGGCTGAGGAAGCACAGGGTCATTTGCGGCTCCGTAGACAGAGGAAGAGTGTGAGATAAAGAGAGAGAAATGGACTTCACGGCTGAGTGATGATGGAAGAAAGAAAGATGACTGACAGAGAGACAGAAGCTGGGCTTCAGCTGTAAAAAGGATCATAAAAGATTAATTAAACTGGTGATGAACTTTCTAATGAAGCTCCATCATAATCTAACGATTCTCACTAAATAAGAGTTTTTGCTAGACCTCCTCTGTCATAAGTTCCACAGGAATATCCTTCTGTTTCGCTCTAATCAGACGTTTGGCCACCAGTGACACCCTGAGCCATGAAATTACACATTTAGACCAAAAAACCATAAATCCAGAACGTCGTCCAATTTGCTGACCTCGTAAATACAGTAGAAGTCCTCAATTATTTTTCATGCGTTCTACTTCTGATCCAAACACAGGAAATCTCTGCTGACATCATTTTATTATGCACCAGTCCACTGATCAATCCAATTGATCAGATGGTCGATTTGTTATGCCAATTCTGGCAACTTTTTAAATAATCATCATTGGCCTGGCATGAGCACACCTTCCAAAGTGTCTGCGTGGCCTTCTGGCTTCTCATTAGTGCGGCATGTGACCTTTAACTTTTGTCAAAGTGAACCAAAGATTGTCAGAAAGATTGGAGTTGGTAGTATTGCTTGTGTGAGTTTTCTCCAAGTACTCTGGCTTCTTCCCACTGATCAAAAGCATGCAGGTCAGGTTGATTAAACACACAGAATTGGCCCCTGGCTATGAGTGAGTGACCGATTGTCTGGTTAGTTTCTACCTAGCTCAGTGATAGACTGGTGACCCCACATCTCCTCTGAGGACCGCTGGAGCTGAGCACCAGCTCCCCATGACCCTAGGAAGGCTATGGCAGTGTAGATAATTCTATTTTTATACATTCCATCAATCAATACATTGACTGAATGACACACACCTCTACCCCATCCTAGTACCAGACTAGTACCCTCCAGGCAGAGTTTAGCACTCCAGACTAACTCATGCATGACTTGTGGTGTTTTAAACAGTCAGCAGATGAACGAGGACACACTGATGGCTTATTAAATGAACTACTCCATTATTTTCCCTCATGCATCATGTGAGAACATGCAGCGGCATTTCCCATAGCCTACATTTCCATTTACAAGCATCTATGCACCAGATTGAACACTTTTATGCTCCCTCACCCCCTGCTCAGTATACAGCTTCTGTAGCTGCTCCTCTGGGTTGTCGGGTCCTGATGTGAGGCCCTGCTGCCTGTCTATATGTTCTCTTCATGGGTCGGATGGATCCAGATAAGTTTGTCCTCCATGTCTGAATGTTACAAAATTATCTTTAAACTCTGTTTCTAAACTGGCCTGTCATGGCTCATCTTTACAATAGTATTTATCAATAATACCAATCACAGCTAAACAGTATAACTGAGTTAGAGCTCTGCATCCCTTTAATGAGCTGCACCACATTGTGTGTTTCACTGCTGAGTAATTATGGTAAATAATTCTGATTTCAGTAAGGAAACAATTAATTCTTATTATGATTTTGAGCAAAGCCCAGACACCCTGATCACTTATCAGCTTGTCCTGAGAGATGCTAAGTAGGGATGCGCCGACAATTCGGCCACCAAATATTTTCGGATGAAAATGACCCAAAAGTGCATTTTTGGTTTTCAGACAAAACAGCAAAATCACAGAATAAACACGGCTGAAACAGGCTGTTGGTGAAGCCTGTTCAGTTCATCCCTCATTTGGGAACTTGCTCTTTGCTTAATAAAAACAGTACATTTGCACTGATTTCAAAAGTAAAATTTTCCCCTTTTAGTGATGCTGTTTTATTATGATCACTGGAATATTCATACCACTTAAGCTATGTGACGCACTTTACTTTTGGTTTCACATCTACCACACCTGCTCAGCAATATTTTCCCTTTCGTTTACAGCGGTGCGAAAAACTATTTGCCCCCTTCCTGATTTCTTACTCTTTTGCATGTTTGTCACACAAAATGTTTCTGATCATCAAACACATTTAACCATTAGTCAAAGATAACACAAGTAAACACAAAATGAAATGGTTTTTATTATTTAGGGAGAGAACAAAATCCAAACCTACATTGCCCTGTGTGAAAAAGTAATTGCCCCCTGAACCTAATAACTGGTTGGGCCTCCCTTAGCAGCAATAACTGCAATCAAGCAATTGCGATAACTTGCTACGAGTCTTTTGCAGCGCTCTGGAGGAATTTTGGCCCACTCATCTTTGCAGAATTGTTGTAATTCAGCTTTATTTGAGGGTTTTCTAGCATTAACCACCTTTTTAAGGTCATGGCTTAGCATCTCAATAGGATTCAGGTCAGGACTTTGACTAGGCCACTCCAAAGTCTTCATTTTGTTGTTCTTCAGCCATTCAGAGGTGGATTTGCTGGTGTGTTTTGGGTCATTGTCCTGCTGCAGCACCCAAGATCGCTTCAGCTTTAGTTGACGAACAGATGGCCGGACATTTTCCTTCAGGATGTTTTGGTAGACAGTAGAATTCATGGTTCCATTTATCACAGCAAGCCTTCCAGTTCCTGAAGCAGCAAAACAACCCCAGACCATCACACTACCACCACCATATTTTACTGTTGGTATGATGTTCTTTGTCTGAAATGCTGTGTTACTTCTACGCCAGATGTAACGGGACATTTGCCTTCCAAAAAGTTCAACTTTTGTCTCATCAGTCCACAAGGTATTTTCCCACAAGTCTTGGCAATCATTGAGATGTTTCTTAGCAAAATTGAGACGAGCCCAAATGTTCTTTTTGCTTAACAGTGGTTTGCGTCTTGGAAATCTGCCATGCAGGCCATTTCTGCCCAGTCTCTTTCTTATGGTGGAGTCGTGAACACTGACCGTAACTGAGGCAAATGAGGCCTGCAGTTCTTTAGAAGTTGTCCTGGGGTCTTTAGTGACCTCTCGGATGAGTTGTCTCTGCGCTCTTGGTTGGCCACCCACTCCTGGGAAGGTTCACCACTTTTCCATGTTGCTGCCATTTGTGGATAATGGCTCTCACTGTCGTTCGCTGGAGTCCCAAAGCTTTAGAAATGGCTTTATAACCTTTACCAGACTGATAGATCTCAATGACTTTTGTTCTCAGTTGTTCTTGAATTTTTTTGGATCTTGGCATGATGTCTAGCTTTTGAGGTGCTTTTGGTCTACTTCTCTGTGTCAGGCAGCTCATATTTAAGTGATTTCTTGATTGAAACAGGTGTGGCAGTAACCAGGCTTGGGGGTGGCTACAGAAATTGAACTCAGGTGTGAATCACCACAGTTGGGTTATTTTTTAACAAGGGGGGCAATTACTTTTTCACACAGGGCAATGTAGGTTTGGATTTTGTTCTCTCCCTAAATAATAAAAACCATCATTCCAAAACTGCATTTTGTGTTTACTTGTGTTATCTTTGACTAATGATTAAATGTGTTTGATGATCAGAAACATTTTGTGTGACAAACATGCAAAAGAATAAGAAATCAGGAAGGGGGAAATAGTTTTTCACACCACTGTACATTCCCACTAGGTCTGTCACTATTAGCAATGTTTTTACCCGCCTTTCTACACCCACCATGTCCTCAACATGGTGAAATAACCTTTGGATCATGCATGTTTACCCTCATGACGCTCACAGTCTGTTGCTGTGCGCAGCAGCAACGTCTTTTTGTTTCTCTTGAGTGGGTATCTTCATCAGAGGAAGAATATTACTCTTCAGAATCAGGGTCAGCCGTTACCTGACAAAGAGCTTCATCAACAACAAACAGACCTGTCAGCATAGTCAGTTTCCTCTCTAATGTATAATAATATTCACCCTCTGAGTGCTCATCTCCTCTAAAGTCAGAACATTTCAATAGAAACACCCATGAGTGTTGCTCAGACTGAAGTTACACATCTCCGCTATCTGCTGGTGTAAAGTAATAACTTCATGAGGGATTATATTTGCAGCTGTGGCTCATTAAAGTGTTAATTTTACAGTCCTTCTGATGCTATGGTTCTAATTATTGACATTAGTTCTTTCGGTGTTTCAGTTTTCAGCCTTGATTTCCTCATTTTTGGTTTCCAGTTTCGGCCAAGACTTTTTATTTTGGAGCATCCTAATCCCAAAGTGTTCCCAGGAAAAAAAAGAATATTTAATCTCTTCAGTGAGTTCTGGGTTTGCCCCAGAGTCTTTTCTCAACTAGGAAGCATCCAAACCACAAACCCAAACAACCTCAGCTGACTCGTTTCAGTGTGGAGGAGCAGCAAGTCAGAGATCCTTACCTCATCTCTAGGGCTTAGCCCAGACCACTGTGTCTGGAATTGGAGTGGCATAAAACTAAGAAATAAACATTCATACTTAAAGTTTGAATCGCAGCTTCCCACTAAAGTAATTTAATCATGACAGCTTTAATTTATTTGAGGCAAGAAAAGAAAACTGACCTTTGAGGAGACTGTTGACCTATGAGTTCTTCCACACCACCTTAGTTTTAACCCATGCATGGCTAACCAAGAATGTTTTTATAAGTGTGTAAAATTACACAAAAACTAAAACATTTATAAAATCCTTCCATTAACATCAGCGATTCATAAAAATGTTATATTAAAATATTCCTAAATGAACATTAACTCATTCATACTTGTCTCTGCTGATCTGCGCGTGCATGCATCCCCCACAGTATCGCCGAAAACACCTGCCCTACAGGATGACTAATCCCCACAGCTGGAATTATAGCAGTTTGAATCGCATTCATACACAAATGCTTTTTATTAAGGTGTCAAAGATGAGAGAAATCACCACAGAAGTATGGAGACAGACCGGAGACACGGTGGAGCAAGCAACAGCCACTGCTGCAGGAGATAAATTGCAACCAGCAGGTTCCCTTATGCGATAGGTCAAACAACACACACACTCTCACACACGTACATAATCACAACAGCAGCCCCCGCATTTGTGCGGCAGCAATGCCTGAAACATTAAACACAAACGTCACAGCCTTTCCCCCTATCTTTTGCAATTTTCTCTCCTCCTCGTCCTCCATATTCTCCTGTGTTCTCTTCCATCCACCACTGACAGTTTGCCATTAACAAGTTTCATTTGCACAGGAGACCACAGAGTGGCATAAAGAGAGAGCAGCAGACACACACACACCTCAGGTAGCAGAGCTCAAGCTGGGAGTACACTGTCATGGACATCTGTCACATCACAGCTCCTATGCTGAGAGAAGGCCAACACTAATAAGGCCAAAGCTACCCCTCAGTCTGCTTAAATGTCAGGAGAACATGTCAGCAGGCAGAGAGGGGCATCATAACACTAAGAGCATGGCCACGCTGCTGTCACTATCAGTGTGAAAATAACTCCAGAGCCGGTAAGTTCAGTTACTCCACCACCGAGGGGGCTCTGAGGAACTGTTTCTGTCTCAGAATAGTCAAAACAGAACACAGTTATGCCCTAATTCCTCAGCGACGCTAAGACATGCATAAACGTCTGTGAGTGCTCAGATTCATTCTCAGGTTGTGAATTATTTAAGGTAGCCTACGAGATAACCCTTTTAGGGGTTCCCCCAGGAGCTGGCTGAGGAGATGAAGATCGTGCACTCTTCAATGAAAGAAACCACATTAGGAACGCGTAGAGTCACTCAGAGCTGGTGTGATAGACTCATATCAGCAGGACTGAGAAGGTTCTTGACACGGTTGACAGGCTTTAGGTTCCGTACAAACAACCTTAAGGATATGAAACGTTAAATCATCATGCAGAACTGTTACAAGTTACAGCTTATACTGCTGTGATGATGCACGTGTTATGAGTCATTTGAACATCAGGGGAATTATCATCAGTGTTGAAGAAAATAGATGTTCAAGCTATTTCTTTTCTAAGATTAAGACCATGGAAATTTCAATGTGTTAATAACCAGGAAATAATAAATATTCCACAAGAACCTCATTTGTGCAACAGCAATTAAACACACACACACACACACACACACACACACACACACACACACACACACACACACACACATTCTTCATCCAACATTTGTAAATAAGTAAGGAAAGCCAAAAAGTAATAAAAATTTTTTTTTGATAAATGACCCGCACTTCTGTAGCGCCTTTCAGAACTAGAGGACTCCAGAGTGCTTTACACTACAGTGTATCATTCATTCATTCACACACACCCTGGTGGGGATGAGCTACAGTGTAGCCACAGCTGCCCTGGGGCACACTGATGGAGGCGAGGCTGCCAGGCACAGGCACCATCGATCCCTCCAAACACCACCAGCAGGCAAGGTGGGTTACGTGTCTTGCCCAAGGACACAACAGCAGAATTCTCTGGTGGGATTTGAGATCAATCCTACAGCCTTCTGATTACTGGACAACCCACTCTACCTCCTAAGCTGCTGCCTCTATGAATACTCTCCAACACAGCAAATGTTGGTTTTCAACCACCTAAAAAAACTTGTTTTAGATATTTCATCTTTTTTTTACTAAAATGAAAAATATATATATGTATCTGCAAAAACAGCACTTATTGAAATAAGCAAATAAATGCAATCACATTTAGAGTAAAAAATGGGTAATACTAATGAATACATCTAACATTTCTATTTTGTCTTATTTATTTGTTATTTGTAAGAATTCTAACCAAGCAACTTTTGCTTACCCCACTGGTCAATTTTTTTTACCTTACTTTTTGTTAGATAGAACTTTTTCTCCAAATATAAAACATTTCTGACACCATCCTTTTTGACTTGCTTGAAAATCAGTTTTTGACAATAGATTCAGTAATAGATAAAATATTCAGTATACACATGGATAACACACACACACACACACACACACACACACACACACACACACACACACACACACACACACAACTTGAGGTTTAGGGTTTTCTATACTTCGGGGAAGACTTTGCCTATTTCAGGAATACAAATCATCCTCAGCACAAACTATACCTGCATGTGTATCATGTAATAGCCCTGAAAACACAACATATAAGAAGGGAAGTGGTCCTTATGCTGACCACGATATAAATCAGGGATCTCTAGACACACAAACTGACAGAGAAATGAGGAAATATAAACATCTACTGTGGTAGGCAGAAATACCAAACATGAACCATTAACTGGTCTTTTGCTTGTAATGCCAAGAACTCCACACAGCAAACTGATGACATGTCAGAATGTCAATACTGCTGAGGTAAATCAAGCAGGTGTGGAGGAATAACTCAGACAGATGTCTGCCTATACAATAAATATTCTGCCATGTGCGGTAGTGTAATGCTGTTTGTCTAAGAGTCTGACTGGCTCTCAACCAGGTCTCCAACCTGCTGAGTTTCTACAAGGTGGATTACGCCTGCTGGCAAGAACTTAAGTACTCACTGGGTGCATCAAGGGCGTCATGTTCTCACATGCACACACACGTTCACAAAAAATATCCACACACATTCAATTAAACTAAGCACGCATCCCCTTCAGGATGAAGCTGTGTGGAACTCACATCTCTGAATCTGTTCCAGGGTCGGTCCATGTTGTACTGAGCCACAGTGCCCAGCCATTTGTCATGACTGTTACCGGAGACCGCTGCTTCTCTGCTCAGCAAGAGAGCCAGGACAGGTAGCAGAAGGAAGAGCATCTTCTGAAAGCACAGGCAGAAAGAGCAGGGAGAGATAAAGGCTTGATGAGAAGCGCACGCACGCACGCACGTACGCACACACGCACACACGGAGGAGAGGGGGTGAAGTGGAGGAGAAAAGTGGCATTCAGCACTTTAAAAGGCACACATCTCACACCGGGACTTATAACATGTTCGACAGGAGTGTTTAAACCCAAACAAAGCTTTGTTTACAGCTAACAGCGAGTGGAGTGATCATTTATTAAACTGCTTGTCCCTTTGTCTAAGCGGATTATTAACACAGGAGAGTTGTCGCTGCAGCAGATGGGGCATGGAAACCAAAATACTTCCCCCCCCCCCCTTTCAGCAAATTTAAAAAGCAATTAACGGCGTCAGCACCGCCTCCCCCCACGCTGCATTGTTTCTGCTCTCAGCTGCTTTCTCCATCACCCGGAATTCTGTTCATTTCATTCTCTGATTCTAATGAAATCCCGTCTAAGTCCGGTACCGGTGGCTCACCTACCCGGGACAGTTCGTCTGTGTCCGATTTCGATTCAAATAGAGGAAATAAAGTCCACGACGGAAGCGGGAACTCCAGCAGCGTCTGACTGCTGGGAGGACTGACTGTAAAAGAGAGGAGCAGCGAGCGGACCCGTAGCGTTCTCCTCCTCCTCCTCCTCCTCCTCCCGATTCATCAGGCACCGCCCCCACTCCCTCTCTCTCCTCCCTCATCCCTCTCTAAACGTGTCATTAATTTTCAGCTGGGATTTTTATTTTGTTCACACTGAAGCGCAGGCAGGATCTAGGAGCCATGTCAAAGCTCTGTTCTGTGTATGTAAACACACATTCTGGTTTAGTCACGCGCATCTGTTGTGAAAATGCCAGCTCGTGTGCACTGTTACAAAAATGAAGTCACGTGAGGTGTGAAATTGTGTGTTTCAGCACCATGGACAGAGTTCAGCTCCCTGACAGGCCACAAAACCGTGAGGTTTGTTTTAAGGAGATAAATTCAACATTCTTAAATATTTTTGTGATCTTTTATCTCTTATGATAACTTTTTTAAATGTTTGTATGTCTTTTGATTAATGAATGACAAAAAATAGTGAAGAAAGCAATTTTTGTACTCTACAGTCTTGGGACAGGGAATACAAAATACAACTACTTGAGTTTATTTTGCTCAGACACACATGAAAGACTTTTCTTTTTACCATTTGTTACTGTGGCACAATTGTTTTTTTAGAAATGCAAATACTAAGAAAAAATGCAAATAAACTGAAACGACTAAAAATCCTTGGCTCATTTTCAGAAGTGGGTAAATTCACTTCTCAGACTTAAAATGTTTTTATTTCTTTCAAATCAATTTAAGATCAAACATAGTTTCTGTAGCCTTTATTTCAAGTTTTAATTTTCTTATTGTTGGAGTTTAAATTCTTCAGTTCTACTCACATTCAAGAACATAGTCCAAACCCGCAGTGACTCTGGTGTGACAGCTCATTCCAAGCATCTGCAGCATTACGTCTTGAGTCATATTGGAGTTTGACAACCCAGTGACATTTTAGCAAACATTATTTTACTTTTTATTTCTGAACGTTATTGCATTTATTTCAGTCAGGTTTTAATTTTTAAAAGTGTTTTGGTTCTTAATGGCTACAACTAAACACCCACACCATCACATAAAAGGAATGTTAGGTAAATCTTTTGGGTGTTTAAATTAGGCAAATCTTGCATGAGCATCTAAGTTGCTGCAGTGGCTCTTTTTTGATCAAGGGAACATGTCTAATTTGTTGTTGTTGTTTTCTGGTCTCACTATTTGAACAATCCACACAAGAGGTCACCAACTCCAGTCCACAGGAGCTACCATGCAGCATTTTTGAGGTATTTTCTTGCTCCAACACCTTAGAGTTAAATAGGTAACCAATTAAAAATATTACAGGGTTCTATGGATCTTAAAATAGGTGAGGTTTGTGTTTATGTTTATGTGTTTAGCAGACACTTGTCCAAAGTGACTTACAAGTGATAATCGGCATGTTGCCCTTGAGGTTAACAACAACAATAACAACAATTTCCAGTCAGTCATAGGTGGCAGTGAGGCAGCATGATGAATCATGGAGAGGAGGGAACAAGGAGTGGACAGCAGAGAGGGGGGACTGGTGCAGGGAGGGTGCTAGTTTAGAAGATGCTCTCTGAAGAGCAGGGTCTTCAGGAGTTTCTTGAAAGTTGAAAAGGAAGCCCCTGTTCTGGTAGTGCTTGGTAGGTCATTCCACATTTGTGGAACGGTGCATGAGAATAGTCTGGATTGTCCTGAGCGTGGTGTAGGCACTGCTAGCTGACAATCCTGTGATGACCGGAGTGGCCGGGCCGAGACGTAAGCCTTTGCAAGAGGTTTCAGGTAGATGATAGTCATACCATCTCAGACTTTGTATGCTAGTATTAGCAATTTGAATTTGATACGTGCAGCTAGCAGTAGCCAGTGGAACTCAATGAACAGAGGGGTGACGTGTGCTCGTTTTGGCTGATTGAAGACCAGATGCACCGCTGTGTTCAGGACCATTTGAAGAGGTCTCACAGTACAGCCTGGAAGAGCAGTGTAATGTGATGAAGGAGCCATTTCTACCCTCTAACAGCTGTTACCGTTTGACACAGTGTCAGTGTGCATGAAACAGCCTCAAGGTCATGCATTCGCTTCTAAACTGTTTACATTCCAGCGATGAAGACAGAAGAATGAAGAATGAACTATTTTCTTTTAATTAATCAAAGAACTCTATTTTAATAAAGGTAATCCATCAAAGTGTTAGTCAATTATAACCATGTGACTGATCTGTGAAATCTCAATGTTATGATTGATGTTTTAATAAGTAAATGACTTATTCTAGCCACGAGAAACGCTGATACACAAAGATAAATAATCATGACACATTCCGGTCGCAAATCCAATCAGAACCTTCACGTCTGAAGCGTGGCAGAGTCTTTGTGGTGATTATTTAATCTGTCAGCTGTGATTCGTCCAGAATCGTAAACATCAAGATTAACAAAACAGAAAAACGCCATTTTAAGTTCAGTATTCAACGAGATCTTGAGATCCCCTGAAGTTCATCGCATGCTAAGTGAAGTATGGACTGGCCATCTGTACTTTTCTTTTTAAGCTAGAACTGCTAAGCTGGGAAATCCTGTTGTTGTTATCAACAAAACAACGGTTTCTTCAGAATAAAAGCTGAAATCGCTGAACCAAAGGGGGGGTCCCTTTGACGCTGTGAAACACCTGTCGCTTTTTACCTGGAGACTATCCAAAGACTGGTTTGTCGTGCTGTCTACGCTGTTTCATCTGCTCCAGTACCAGTGGAAGGTCGTGAACCTGGCAGCCTGATCTGTACGGGAGTCTCACTGACGGGTAATGTAGAGCGACACAGATAGCGTCTCATGTGTTTTATGACCACAGTTCAAACGTTGATCAGTTAGGAGCAAAACATCATCTCCCACTCAGACTCGCTTCTCCAGAACGGAGGTTCTGAACTGACATCGCACCAACACACACTCCACCTCACATTCCATTCCATGAGCATCCATCACTAGAGAGTAAGTATTGTTAAACTGTTTAAAATCATTTAGATATTAAATTTTGCTTAAACGTTTGGAGGTCTCTCGCTCTTCTCTTGTCTCTCAGTTCATGCAAAGTGTTTATTTAATTTCCCTGTAATAAAAAGAACCACTCTTCTGATTTAAATAGCCCAGTGTCCATAGATGGGGCCCATACTAGATATGGATCTTTAATATCTATGGTCATTAAATAAAATGTAACTCCTTAATCTCCATTACATAATAGCGAGCCTTTGCCAGATATTTATACATTTTTAAAACACTTTGTGTCAAGTTTGAGACATATTTTAAACTCTGTAAACCATCTAAAACAAAAAAAGTTGATGTTCTGGTTTGAAACGAGGCGATCTCATATTCAGCCGCTAGAGAGCAGCATCTCCATTTAAAGTCATCCTCCACAGGAGGCGCTGTTTCATCTCAAACCACCCTAAGGCTGACGTGGCATATAGAGGCCATTTTGGGCCTAGCACTGAAGGAGTTTTCCCTGCCTTGTAAGGTGAATACTGTTTATTTTCATGTTCTTTCTCTAGTGTACGTGGCACTGTGTACAATTTATTGTGTAACAGGAGATAGAAATATCCCCGCTGAAAGTCCACTTCCCTTGGTAGCCGCCTTGATCCCCCGACTACCAACCTGGTCAAGCTTACTAGCATTAAACCACTAATAACTATAGTCTGACACGGAAGAGCATCTCTGCATACACAACGTGCAAAGGCTATAGTCCGAATATAACAACAATGCTCACAAACGTTTAGTTGCTTGGGCTTTAAAACCTGGTCGCTCCAGGCCCGCGCTAGTTTAGCATAACAGTGCTAACTAGTAACTTCCCGGTAAGACAGCGGTATACGCGTGCCGACAACCTGTCAAGCCATTTTGACGCAGCGTTTCTGCGTCCCAAAATCCGCTACGCCTAAGAGTAAAACGCCGAACTCGTTCGTGCAGTTTTAGCGGTGTTTTATTCGCTTTTGGTGTTTAAAACTTTTCAGTGACGTCATCGGCCGCCGCCATTTTGGGAGAATCCGGGCAACACACGATGACGTCAGCACCCCGCCCGTACCCACCAATGGCGCTCTGCCACCATCTGGTGGATTTTTCTGTTCATTACATTCATTTAGATGAAAAAGTCATTTTTATTTAAAAAAAAAATGACTGAAGAAGAGGTATTAACCTTTCTCTCACTGGGAAGACAGGTGATTGATGCAGTGGAGTCTGTGGTAGGACAGTCAAGTTTGTCTGAGCAAACGCTGAACGCTGAAGGTTTGCAGGAACACCAAGCTGATGACCTGATGAAACTATTGCAAACGAACGTTGTAAATCTCCCCATCTCAAGTAAACCTCTTAGATCAGCTGCCTGCACAGAGTCCCTGGTGGAGTTCACAGTGTTGTTAGCTCACCTCTGGGACAGAGAGGTAACTGCTCATATGGAGACACAAGGTAAGATGTGTGCTTTTCCTGAACAGCAAAAAGGTGAAACAAGTGGTTCTGACGCTGAGGAGAAGCTGAGCGATGCTCGACAACAACTAACCAAAGTCCAAAACCAGCTATCAGCAGCTCTGACAGACTAATAAAGTGGTAGAGGAAAAGATTCAGCTGGGAAAAAAATTACCAACTTGGAAATGGAGATTAAAAATGATGCAAATATGCTTAAACCTATGGTAAAAACCGAGAAACGGAACATGAGTTTTTACAATCAAAGATTTCTGAACTCACAGGAACAAAACAGGAATCACACCAGCGATCTCCTCCACCATCTCCTCCTCCTCCTCCGGCTTTTGCAGTGACTGCTCCACCTCCGGCTGTGAATGCGGTTGGGGGAGGTGCATCTGCTGCAACAGGAAGAAGACATTTCTCACCACCTCCTCCTCCGGCTGATTCTTTAGGTGCTGTTCCACCTGCGGGTGGAAGTGCACCTGCTGACGCAGGAAGGGGACATTTACCTCCACCTTTTCAGCCAAGCCAGTATGGGCCACCTCTGGCCCCTGTGCCGGGCTACCCAGCTCCTCAGCCGGCTCATCCGCTCCCACCGCCAGCCCTTTGTTCTGGCTACCCTCAGCCAGCCCACCTGTACCCAGCTCCTCAGCCAGTCCATCCCTACCCGCCTCAGCTAGCCCAACCGACTGCACCTGTGCCCATAGCTGACATCTACTGGATGTCTCGGAGCGTCAAGAAGTTCAGCCCTCAACCAGGTAAGTCGTACACGGTTGACGCATACCTGAGCGACCTCCAACATCACTTTCAGCGATGTGCAGGAATTACCCTGTAGGACAAGATTTTTCTGATAAGGTTGACCTCCGATGGCGTGGGTTCGCTTATTGATCGCAAGCGTAATTTGAGACATATTTTATACTCTGTAAAAAGTAGAGTAGTAAATGTACAAAATAAAAGTTTGATTTTACAAAATAAAAAATGCACGTACAAAATACAACGTTCCTGTTACAAAACAAGAAATACAAGCACAAACTGAGAATTACAAGTTAGAAAACTAAGGTTACAAGTTATGAATCCAAAGTTACAATTTACGAATCCAAAGTTACATGTGATGAAATATGTCCAAAGTTACAAAACTTGGTCCAAGTTACGCTTAATATTGTCCCAATCCTAGCTCCATAGAAAACTGGCTCTTACCAACTGTAACCAACTGTAAATCCTCCACCATACTGGGTATGGAAAGGTTAGAAGAAAAATACTAATACTAAACCACAAAGCACTTTGTGAAAGGCTTAATTAAAAAGGCAAAGAAGAAGCTTATAAATTTAATTATTTTATAACAGCTAAGTTTTGAGTGCTGCTAAAAATAATTGTAGTCATACAGCAATCAATTTCCCTCTGGGATTAATAAAGTATTTTTGAATTTGAATTGAATTGTGTTAAAAGACTTCCTGAGATTTATATTAAATCTAACTAAAGCTGAACACAAATACATACAAGCCGTCAAATATATTGACTATTGCAGCTCTGTTATTTGGCTGTTTGCTCCTTACCAAGTGGCAATTTATATTCGTGTGCAACAACAGAAAGATTTATTCAATCTGAGTCAAATATAAATCTGATCATTCGTCTTTTAAACTAAAACAGGTAATATGCATTTTCTTATTGCTACTGTTAAAATATCACCCTTCAGGGTCACCCGAGTAACACGTTGTCTCTTTCACTTCAGAGATACAAAGCACCAGCGTAGCTGTAGGGGAGGCTGTTTTAAATATGAACATCAAAACTTGTGAAACAAGACAAAAAGCATCTCAGCAGCAGGTCTACAGCAAACGGCTCCCCACACTGAAAGGAAACAACAGCTTGTAGAAAACCAAAATGATGAAATAAGATCAAAGTTGAGTGTGTGCATGCTGGAGTGTCCGAGAATTTAAAGACTCCAAAGTGTGATGGAGTTTGTCGTGATGAGAGTTTAACTTGTGA
Organism: Nothobranchius furzeri; assembly: GCF_043380555.1. Lineage (NCBI taxonomy): Eukaryota > Metazoa > Chordata > Actinopteri > Cyprinodontiformes > Nothobranchiidae > Nothobranchius > Nothobranchius furzeri. The sequence goes on along the minus strand of NC_091741.1, from coordinate 94,292,036 downwards.
ATGAAAACTGGAGTTTCACTTGAGTTTCTCCACAGGGGAAAAAAATAAATAAATCTGTTTTTCAGGATAATGTTTGGGTCACACAGCAGGGCAAAGTGGAAGGAGTTACGCCTTTTTGAAATCACATAAAGAATTCAGATTTCTGTTCAGAGCTCTTCGGGGATTCTCACATCCAATTAGACGTGACGTTCCACACGGGATGAGGAGAAGAAATTCATGGAACATGAAACAAACCAGCAAATAGGATGAGGAGTATTTTCAGCATCCATAAGGGTGTTTTTATTTTAATGACACATACTTCCTCTGATCAGCTCCTCATTAAGGACTTCAGTGATGATAAACATGTTGTTGACATGCTCAATCTGAAACAGCAATAATAGAACCCAAATAAGGACGAGCTCATGTTCCACATGTCAACACATTAAAAAGCCACAGATAGAGTCAGCGCCCACTCAGCTTTGATGCTTCCCTTTTATTTAGATGCTATTACATTTATATATAATCTTCTTCAAAGCAGAGAAATGGACGGCTTTTGTCATTGTCTCCATTTTTACCTCTGAAATATAGCTTTGTGTCAGCGGGAAGGAGTCACAATGAACACATGTCTCTGTTGATCCGGATAAGTTGTAGCTCCTAAAATGTTTGGTGAAAAGTAAAATTAGTAAAAGTAAACAAACATGATGTTGTTTTAAATGAACTTTTGCATACCAATAAAGTTTACAAATATAACTTGTTTAATCATTAAAACCTCTGTAAATACATGACTATGTATCATTTAAAATGAAATGTAAAACTACTCAATTCGTTATCTTCTTAAAGTTTCACAATATTACTGTCACCTTTAAATTTAAATTTTTATAATTCAATACAAAAAATGCTGAATAGTTACAAAGATAAATTGTTGAATGGTGACTTGTTGAAATGGTTTGAAATCTAAAACAGTGACAACTTTTCAAAAAGTGCTGGATTAAAACACAAAAACGTAAAAATATGTAAATTCTAAATATTTTATTACTTAAAACAATCATGTTTGTCTCAGAAATTGATTAAATTTTGTTTTGAACCCTAATCAAACATAGTAATACTGTAGAAGTAGTAAATGTCAGGTTTGTTGGCAGATCTGAAGCGTGACTGAGAGTTCTGTTGCCCAGACGCGGAGAGACGGAGATAACCGGCGTGGTTATTTCCTGTAGGTGTAGCTTGAGGGTTTAGAGGGCTGGTAAGCCTGGAGACTCGATGCAAAGTCTGGTGAGAACGATGACTGAGCAATGAATGAAACGCCGGCACTTCCTTAAGTAGTGTCGGCGTGATGATGTCAGTCGCCACGTTAGTGGCAGGAATGAATGGAATGCAGTCAGCTGGAGGAGTTCGTGACAGGACCCCCCCCCCCTCTAGGGACGGCACCCGAAGTCCCAGGACGGCGGGCCCAGAAGTCTGTTAGCAGGGCAGGATCGACAAACGAGCTCGTGGGCTCCCAAGAGCGTTCCTCAGGCCCGTACCCCTCCCAGTCCACGAGGTACTGCCAACCTCGTCCCCGGCGGCGGGCGTCCAGTATCCTGCGGACCGTGTAGGTGCGATCCGCCTCAACACCGCGGGGCGGAGGCACCCGGACCGGTGGAGGGTGGAGAGGAAGGGAGATCACCGGCTTAAGCTGGGAGACGTGAAAGACCGGGTGGATCCGGAGAGTAGCCGGGAGGCGTAGACGGCAGGTGACTGGATTGATGACCTTGAGGACAGGGAACGGACCCAGGAAGCAAGGAGTGAGCTTCTGGGAGCCCGCCGGCATCCTCAGGTTAGTGGAGGAGAGCCACACCTGGTCGCCAGACCGGAAGACGGGGCCAGGCCGGTGGCGGCGGCGATGCTGACGGGCATACTCCGTGTTGGCCCGGGTGATGGCCGCACGGGCCCGGATCCAGGCGAGCCGACAGCGGCGGACCAGCGTCTGGGCAGCAGGGACCTCCACCTCGGGCACCTGATGATCAAACAGAGGAGGCTGATAACCGTAACAGGTCTCGAAGGGAGACAGACTCGTGGCAGAGGAGGTCTGGAGGTTGTGTGACAGCTCCGCCCACAGGAGGAAGCGGGGCCAGGTGGTCGGCTGGGACGAAGCGAAGCAGCGCAGGTAGCGTCCAAGCTGCTGGTTAGCTCTCTCTGTCTGACCGTTTGTCTGCGGGTGGTATCCAGAGGACAGACTGGTGGAAGCACCGACCAGGCGACAGAACGCCTTCCAGAAGCGTGAGACGAACTGGGGTCCTCGGTCGGAAACCACGTCCTGAGGGAAACCATGGAGCCGCACCACCTGTTCCTGGAGCAGTTCGGCCGTTCTCTTGGCAGTGGGGAGGCCGGCCAGGGCCACTAAGTGCACGGCCTTGGAGAAACGGTCCGTGATAGTCATTATAGTGTCCAGGTGGTCGACCACCGGCAGTCCCGTGACAAAGTCCAGCCCAATGTGTGACCACGGCCGTTTGGGCACAGGGAGAGGCTGCAACTCTCCAGCGCCGGGTCGGTTGGAGGACTTGGAGCGAGCACACACATCACATGCAGCTGTAAACTCGCGGACATCCTTCCTCATGGACGGCCACCAGAAAGCCCGACGGAGGAACTGGAGGGTACGGGCTTGTCCTTGATGTCCCGCGAGCCGCGAACAATGCCCCCACGTGAGCGCCTCTTGCCGGCAGGAGGCGGGAACGTAGAGACGGTTCGGTGGGGTCTCCGGCGGCGCTGGATCGCCAGGAAGTGCCGCCTGTATGGACTGCTCCAACGGCCATTGGAGGGAGGCCAGGAAGCGTTGAGTCGGCAGAATGGTCCGAGGCTCCGGGGGGGCGGCATCTGGTGCGAAACGCCGAGAGAGAGCGTCCGCCTTGAGGTTCTTGGAGCCGGGCCGGTAGGCGATATGGAAGTGGTACGGCTCGAAAAAGAGGGCCCACCGAGCCTGACGTGGGTTGAGCTGGCGGGCAGTCTGTAGATGAATGAGATTCTGGTGGTCGGTCCAGATCAGAAAGGGATCGGTGGTCCCCAGGAGCCACTGCCTCCATTCCTCCAGCGCCCATTTTATTGCCAGCAGCTCTCTGTCGCCGACCCCGTAGTTCTGCTGTGTGGGGGAAAACTTCCGGGAGAAGTAGGCACATGGGTGGAGCTTAGAGTCTGGACCCCGTTGCGAGAGAACGGCCCCCGCTCCCACATCTGAGGCGTCCACCTCCACGACGAAGGGCCGGGTCTGGTCTGGGTGGAGGAGGATGGATTCTTTAGTGAAACGTCCGACCAGCTCATGGAAAGCACGGACAGCCTCTGGAGTAAGGCGAAAAGGGCGAGGCTGATTGGTGGTTTTGGTGAGTGAGGTCAGTGGTGCTGCGAGGGAACTGAAGTTGCGTATAAACCTCCGGTAAAAGTTTGAGAAACCCAGGAAGCTTTGCAGCTGCTTCAGGGTCGTGGGTAGAGGCCACTGAGCTACGGCCTGAACCTTCTGGGGATCCATCTTCAGGCCCTGGGAGGAGATGGTAAAACCCAGGAAGGAGGTGGACTCCTGGTGAAACGCACACTTCTCCAGTTTGCAGTAAAGTCCATGGTCCAGGAGGCGGGACAGAACCGCTCGAACATGACGGATGTGCTCTTCGGCCGTGCGGGAGTAGATGAGGATGTCATCTAGATAGACAAAGACCCAGCGACCCAACATGTCTCTCAGCACATCTGTAATGAACCGCTGGAAGACGGCGGGGCTGTTGCAGAGTCCAAAAGGCATCACCAAATATTCATAGTGGCCAGTGGGCGTGATAAAAGCGGTCTTCCACTCCTCACCTTCCTTAATACGGATGAGGTTATAGGCGCTGCGCAGATCCAGTTTAGTGAACACTGCGGCTTGTGTGATGGCGTCCAGTGCGGTGCCCATGAGAGGGAGAGGGTGACGGTCCCTGATCGTTATTTTATTTAACCCTCGATAGTCTATGCAGGGCCGGAGATCCCCCTCCTTCTTCTTAACAAAGAAAAACCCCGCGGCCCCGGGGGATGTTGAGGGTCAGATGAATCCCTTCTGCAGGGCATCAGTTATATAATTGTCCATAGCCCGGGTTTCCGCCGGAGAGAGGGAGAACAGGCGACCCCGAGGGGGGGTGGTGCCGGGCTGGAGCCTGATCTCCAGGTCGTAGGGTCGGTGAGGAGGTAACCTGGTAGTGGGTTCTTTAGCGAAGACCTGAGCGAGGTCGTGGTATTGAGGAGGGATGAGCGTCAGGTCTACGTCTGTGGGAGTGGCTGTTCTGGTCCGAGGTGCAGGGGAGTCCCGGTGGTTATGGCAACCCGTGCCCCAGGCCAGGACTTTACTGGTGGACCAGGAGATGTGAGGCTCATGGCGGCAGAACCAGGAATGACCCAGGATGAGTGGCGTGGCCGGAGCCTGGATGACCAGGAAGTGGAGGGTCTCCCGGTGTTGGTCAATAGTCATGTGGAGACCCTGAGTTCGGTGGGTGAGAGGGTACGGCATGATGGGCCGGCCGTCCACAGAGGTCACGGGAATGGGTCGGTCGAGGGCGGTGAGGGTTATCTTGAGCCGAGTAACCAGTCCGTGATCGATAAAACACTCTGCAGCCCCAGTGTCTAAAAGTGCCTCCAGTCTGGTCGGGCCTTGGTCCAGGTGGAGGGAGACCAGGAGAGTGGTTCGGTGTGGAGCCGGAAAGGTGGAGACTCCGGGTGGGACAGCTCCTACTCCGACCCGGAGGGACCTTTTCCCGGTGGTTTTGGGCACGTGCCACGGTGGTGACCCAAATCCCCACAGTAAGCGCATCTTCCCTCCTGGTAGCGCCGTGCCCGTTCCTCAGGGGGAAGATGTCCCAGCTGCATCGGCTCCTCCGTCAGTTGGTGAGCCGGCCGGCGGGGTGACGTCCTGGTGTGTACGGGGGCTGACATGGTGCTCGGCCGGTTCAGGATGCAGCGGTCCAGTTGGAGAGCCAGATCCACTGCCAGGTCCAGGGAGGTTGGGTCCTCGTGCCCGATCATGCCCTCCCGGATTCTCGGTGACAGTCCCTCCAGGTAAACGGCCTTTAGGGCGGCGTCATCCCACCTCAACCGAGCTGCTGTCGTCCGGAAGCGAGAGGTGTACTGAGCCGCCGTCTGGGAGCCCTGGCGAAGCTGAAGCAGCCGCGTCTCGTCCGAGACCTCGCTGCTGGGGTGCACAAAAGTCTTTTTCATCTCCTTTACAAAAGTCTCATAGTCATTGCAGGCAGGAGATTTCTGATTGTAAAGAGCCGCCGCCCATTCACCGGCTCGACCTGTCAGCAGTGAGGTCAGCAGGGCGACACGAGAGCAGGATGTGGGGTAACGTGCCGGTTGGCACTCGAAAGTCATGGCCAGGGTCGCCAACATGCCCTCCGGGGATCCCCTGGTTCCGTCCCACTTCTCTGGAAGGCTGAGGCGTGGTTCCATCCTGTCAGGAACAGCTGCGGTCTGACGTTGCAGAGCGGTGGTCAGCTGGAGTACTAGCTCGGTGAGTGACTCGATCTTAGTTGCTTGGCGATCAGCTATGGCACGGAGCTGGTTCATTTCTGCCGTATGCTGATCCAAGGTTGCGCGCTGTTGAGCCACTTCGGCACGCAGACGCGCGAACTCCGCTGGGTCAACTTTTGGCTCAGTCATCCTGTCAGGTTCGTTGGCAGATCTGAAGCGTGACTGAGAGTTCTGTTGCCCAGACGCGGAGAGATGGAGATAACTGGCGTGGTTATTTCCTGTAGGTGTAGCTTGAGGGTTTAGAGGGCTGGTAAGCCTGGAGACTCGATGCAAAGTCTGGTGAGAACGATGACTGAGCAATGAATGAAACGCCGGCACTTCCTTAAGTAGTGTCGGCGTGATGACGTCAGTCGCCACGTTAGTGGCAGGAATGAATGGAATGCAGTCAGCTGGAGGAGTTCGTGACAGTAAATGTTGAGCGATATTAACTACACACAAGTATTCCTTTGATTACATTTTTTTTAAATATTTTGAATAATGCAGGCTAAAGCTTACTTCACACTCGAGGTATCGGCAACACGGAACGTTACTGCTTCAAATGGAATCCATTAAAGGTTGATCCAAACCAGCCACGGCGCAGAAATGTTTAGACCCAGAAGCAGCACATCGTGCCGCGGCGCTAAAGATAGAATCAGGTTCTATTCTTGCTGAGATAAGCTTCTGGGATATTTCCACCGTTAACATAGGGCTAGACAGGACACCACACACAGTTTCAACATAAAACTTTCCAATAATTTTCAAAATAAAAGACTTCTGCAGCGATGCAATTTCAAATCTATGTCGATTACATGAAGACAAGTGACCTGACAGCTTATTTACTCCCAGCATTTTTTGAGAATTGCAGTGGTGTGCTTTTCATGGCTTTTATCCTGGCAGTGGAGAGGCACAACATTATACATGACGTAAAACAAGCGTGATTTCCTCTTTTTTCTTCTGTTTGATTTAATGGTGGAAGGCAAAAACAAACCGTGACCTTTGAAGTCCTGAGAGATTTTGTGATCTTGTGACGTTGACAATAAAGATGGAGGAGGATCCGCGGACCGGCTGAGACTCTCCTGGTGTGGACTGGCACGCAGTGAAGCACACGATGTGAGTAAGATGTTCCGCTGCCGTTATTCACCGCTGATGCCTCCAGTGTGCAGGAGGTGTTAGATCCATTAAACTCTGCAAGTTTTTTTTTTTATTAAAGTTTTAACAATTTTCATTTCTCATTTAAAACAAAACAACAACAGACCTCCACCCCCACCCCGCTACACTGGATCAAACTAAAACAGGTTTCAAAGCAAGACCAAATCAAAACACAAAGATCATTCTTTCAAAGAAATAAAAGAATCAGTCACAATAATTTAGCCAAGGGGACACCATCTAAATAAGACACACGTGAATACCAGACAACATTAAATCCCCCAACAGAGCCCCTCAAACTATGTCTAATCCTCTCTAGGCGAGCATGGGACACAACCTCAGTGATTCAATGACCACAGGGTGAGAGTCCTTCCACCTGAACAATATTAGTCTTTTAACCAGCAAACAACAAAAAGGCCATAAAACTTAGCTGGCATTTCTCCAAGGGAACATCCACCACCACCACTCCAAACAGGGAGGTCCAGTGGTCCAGAAACACAGTGGTCCCACAAATCCTGGAGTGCATCAAAGATAAATTCCCAATATTCCTGCAGTTTAGAGCATATCCAGAACATATGGAAAAAGTGTAGCAGGTCATTGCACAAGTAGGGTTCTGTTGGCTTGATTGTAGACAGCCTGTCTTTGGATCAATGCGGACACCATGTCTTACACAAATCAAAGATTTGTGAATGTTTTTAGAGACCTCCTTCACTTAACTCTGGAATAAAAAACATTTTATGTATTTGAAAACATGTTCCGTATCTAATGTCACGTTTATTGGTTTGTACCAAAACAATCTAGTCATCACTGATTCTTAAGTTTGATTTAGCAACAAGAAGAAGCACAAAGAAGTTTGTTGGATCCACGTTCTTATAAACTTTTGATAAAATGTAATCTGTGTTGTGCACAATAAATGATAGAGAAATGTTTATGCATCTTATTTTTGCTACTTCAGTTTTTTCAGATGCAGAATTGAACAAATATTCTACAGTGAACTGTTTGAGACAACTTTAATTTAATTCTACTTCACAAGATGAGTCTAGAATGAAGAAATAAATAGACGTGTCTTGAGCCAAACCTGAGAAAGCACATGTTTTTGATGTTGGTTGACAAGTTATCAGATTGTTGTCAACAGAAATGCTTTTCATATACGTCCAAGTAGTTTAGTAGTAGTTTATCTATGCTGTAGGCTGTTAGCCCAATTAGAAACGTGCAGCACAACGGCTTTTTAATTAAATGTTGTTCAAATGTCAACACAGTCAATTGTGGAGGTCTTTATGGTGATGGACTCTGCCACTTCATGTAATATGTACTGTATATACGTGGTTCTCTCACATTTGTTTAAAATCCTCTGTCGATAACACAACTCGTTCCTAAACCAACAATAGGAAGCCTAAGTCTCCTCCCTTTCCAGTTAGTTCATAGGTCCCGGAAGAACGAAAAAATGAACGCAAGTCAACGGGGCTAAAAGAGCTATATTCTTATCCACTTTGCCTTATGCCCTAGATCGCACATATGTTGTACTGCAATTTAAATGAAAAGTAATGATGTGGGTTCCAACCACGCCATTCTAAAAGATCATACTACCAAAAGTTCAGACTATAAATCGGACGTCGGTATATCGCCACATAATCTCCTCACCCCTAGCGTGGCTGCTACTTTCCACATGGGCAGATTTATGGTGGTTCTTTCCTCCTGAAAGAAAGATTTGAAGTTCGCTGAACTTACAGCCATTGTCCCTCTGTTTTCTTCATGTCTGGTTCTATGACGTCACTTCCGTGAAGCGCATTTGTAGTCCTGGACTCATTTTCACACAAAACCTAAAATAACCTTTCCCCCCATTCAAAAATAAATGTGTTGTTGGTATCAAAATGTGTCTTCAAAATTCACGGACATCATTTGTAAAGTCCATGGCACAAAACAAGCAGAATTATAACGTTTTTAGCCCCATTGACTTGCGTTAATTTTTTCGTTCTTCCGGGGACCCGTGGTCCGGAAGTAGATGGGCGTGACTTGGGCTCCCTATTGGACAATCCAGTTGTCTGTTTCATGGAACTACCACAGTACCACATTTATCTGGATCCTCCATTCATTTCACACTTACATATTTAGCACCAGACCACTGGTATGAAAGGTTATCCCCTCAATAATGTCAGAGAAGCAGAAACAGCTGCTACCACTTCAGCTTTAGGACAAACTACCAGAGACTGAAAATGAAAAACACCATTTGAAGTCACAGACAACAAAAGATGTTTGGATCTAGAAAACTGTCATGGACTTTATCAATATGTGTATCAATAACCCAGTTCCTATAGTGAGGAGAGAAGGAGACAATGAGCAGACATGTCAAGCAGTTATAACTGTAGCAAAATGCACGAGGCAAAGTGCCCCGAACATCCGGTCACAGAGTTTATTTATAGAGAGATAGATAGAGATAGATAGATAGATAGATAGATAGATAGAGAGAGAGAGAGAGAGAGAGAGAGAGAGAGAGAGAGAGAGAGAGATTGTGTGTGTGTGTGTGGGAAGTCAAGAATGTGTGTGTGTGTGTGTGTGTGTGTGTGTGTGTGTGTGTGTGTGTGTGTGTGTGTGTGTGTGTCTTGTGTGGGTGTGTCATACAAAGAGGCATAGAGCAATACATTTACATTCAGTTGATTGAGTCCATGATCAAGAATTAATAAACATAATTTTTTCCATAACAAAAACAGAGTTCCCTCTGGCAGTGCGGGTTCTGGAATCAGGCAGACGTGGCCCAACGAGGGTGGTGAAGTCTGTGGCTGTTCATGTTTAAATGCTAGCTTGTTGCATTCTTGCCATTGCATCGTTAAGATGACCTGTTTGTAAAAATCAGATAATTTGCTTATTTAATTACTTATTTATTCAAGTGTTTGTGACAGAATGAAACTTATGGTGGCTTTAAATATTTTAATCCCCACAAGACATAAAATAAGAAACATAAGTTTGGAAAGTCAAAGTAATCATCTGTAAGTCAGGCTCAGTAAATTGCTGCATTAAAAAATGAACTATCCATTGTGCAAAACACTGAAGAGATTGATTTGTAATCTTGTCTTTTTTGTATCTCTTTTTAATCATCAGAGTCAGCAAAAGAAATGCTGATGATTTCAAACTGTGAACCACAGTTAAACTTCTGCTTATATCTCCCAAAGGAAGAAAAAAAATTACCGGTAACTCGCTTTAAACTGCTGTGGATCTCTGAGGGAACCAAACTGGCACTAAACTACATATGATAGATAACTGAACAACATGTATGTATGTGTAAACACACACACACACACACACACACACACACACACACACACACACACACACACACACACACACACACCTAGTCTATAAAAACATGTTCATAAAGCCCTTTTGCACTAAATACTTCACATAAAGCAATCTCAGCAGTTTTATTCTTGGCATTTTCAGTACCTTCCAGAATGAGCTGTTTCAGGGCTCTGTCGCTTTAGGAAAATAAGCTGTGGCTGGCCAGGCTTACCCATCCCCTGCTCAGGCTGCTATAAGCTGAGAAGCTCTGATATCTGGGAGGGGCTCCAAGTCGAGCTGCTCCAGCAGCATCTCTCTCCTACATGTGAGAGGTAGTTCTATTCTGATTTTCCCATTTACGATGTCACACAAAGCATCTTCAGAGCATAATGCTGCCACCACCATGCCTCACAATGTGGATGGTTTGTTGTTTGCCAAATTGTGGGTTGTCTTGTGGCTAAAGAGAGTAAGTTTTGTCTAAGCAGAACAAAGAACGTTTTTCCAGTTGACCTTGATGTTTCCTACGAGCCTTTGGTAAATCCCAGGTGACCAATCAACTCTGAAATTATTATTGCCACTCCCGCACTCCCAGCTTAGACTAGTGGAACCTGGGCAACCTTGTTTCTTCTGAACCAGTAAAGGTTTGAACTTCTTCAGAGTGGTTGTAGGTGTCTTTGTGGCCTCCCTCCCTCATAAGTCTTCTTCCTGATGACCAGCATAAGGCATGTTCAGACACATTCCTCAACAATTGATGAAGGAAGTCGGTGGGTTGTTCAGTGAGTTAGAAATGCTTCAGCAGCAACCTCCTGACTTATCCTTTGGTCTCTTGTCAAAGTAGCTTGGAGTTTTCTTCTGTCTCCACATTGGAGTTGTAGCAGGAATCCTGATGAACCAGAGGCTGAACCTCCCAGACATAGCTATTTTTACTCTACAGTTACTTGATGCTGCATTCGGCCAATACTGATGCTCCTCTGTTGAGTTAGTGCCATCATTTTAATGAGGGTGAACATATGCAAACATTTGTTTCATATTATGTGTTTACATGTGTATCCACTTTGATATTGGAGATGTAAATTTTGTTGTTTTAAATTACAAATCAATGTCAAAAGAGTTTAATTATGTGTATTATGATTTCATTCTTAAAAACAGTAACAGGATGACTCATCTGTGTGTGTGTGTGGGTGTGTGTGTGTGTGTGTGTGTGTGTGTGTGTGTGTGTGTGTGTGTGTGTGTGTGTGTGTGTGTGTGTGTGTGTGTGTGGCAGGGGGTCTTTTTCAAGCATTATAGGCAATGAGAATTCAAATAGTATCAGAGGATTACAAAACAGCAAAGGAGAAGTCAGCTGAGATAAAAGTTTGTTCTGTCATAATAACTTGTGACATAATCTTGTCCTCCAGCGATGCTGACAAGACACAGACAAGCGAGGCAGACAGTGAGGCTGTGGTCAAGGACAGAATGACTCACTGCAAATAGGTAAAGAACATTAAAGAGACCCGGTCTGATGACACAGAATACAAATGACGAGCAAAGAATCACACACTGTAATACCATTACAATCCAGCTCTGTGTTCTGGGTTCAAAGATCCACTGAGCGTTTGAGTTGGCTCTTCCACTATTCAGAGGAGACCAGTTTAGTCTAAACCAGCAATGACACAGAAAGGTTATCTTCTAACAGCAGCCCACTGTTTGAGAAGACTTAAAAGGAACAGGGATGCACTGCAATGCAGCACCACACCGAAAACTATGGGGACTCCTTCCTGGGTAGCAGTGAAGAGGCAGAACACAAGGTCACCAAAGGTTTTCTCCACTCAGCCAGTCAGAGGAGTCTTTCTCAGAGGAACTCGATTGCTACTGAAACAAATCGCCGGCGAGGTGTGGACCACCTCCAGAGCTAAGTAACCTGCACTCCTCCTCCTCATTGTCTCTCCTTCACATCTAAATGCTGTTCAGATCTGTCTGTGATGGCCTCATCGACATATAAATATTGGACAATGGGTTTCCATAGGCTCCAATAACACGTTTTTGAGGCTAAATGGGAGGTGGTCACCACCGCCATTTTGACCGTGTCACAGGTTCTGTCAAGCCCATACAATTCCACAAAAGGGAAGAGAGGTGGAGCTGAGGGTGTGGCTGTAAGGCTGGGATCAACTGATGACACCCGGTCGAACTAGCTACAAGCTAACCTGAAGCTAACGCGGAGGTGGGAGCTAAGCTAATGCAGGTAGCAACCTAGCTACAACCGGAGTTAACTGTGCACCACACCTCTGAGTCAGAGATACGCTGGGCTGACCGCTGGGTAAAACCAGGTGGAACACAGAGGTCTCCCGAAAGCTGCTGAAAGCCGGCAGCCCGCGCAGCAGACAGAAGCCGCGATCAGACAGAGATGCGCCGAGCTGCGGGGAGAGGAGAACCACAAGCCGGCAGCCCGCGCAGCAGACAGAAGCCGCAATCAGACAGAGATGCGCCGAGCTGCGGGGAGGGGAGAAACGGGGGGAAAACATCGGTCTCCCGAGAGCTCCACAAGCCGATAGTCGGAACCCAGCTCCACCAACATGTTATATTTCAACCCTCGTCTCTCTCGTCTCTCTCGTCTTCCTCCGCTTATCCGGGTCCGGGTCGCGGGGGCAGCATCCCAACTAGGGAGCTCCAGGCCGTCCTCTCCCCGGCCTTGTCCACCAGCTCCTCCGGCAGGACCCCAAGGCGTTCCCGGACCAGATTGGAGATGTAACCTCTCCAACGTGTCCTGGGTCGACCCGGGGGCCTTCTGCCGGTAGGACATGCCCGAAACACCTCCCCGGGGAGGCGTCCAGGAGGCATCCTGACCAGATGCCCAAACCACCTCAACTGGCTCCTTTCGATCCGGAGGAGCAGCGGTTCTACTCCGAGTCCCTCCCGAATGTCCGAGCTCCTCACCCTATCTCTAAGGCTGAGCCCGGCCACCCTACGGAGGAAACTCATTTCGGCCGCTTGTATCCGCGATCTCGTTCTTTCGGTCATTACCCAAAGCTCATGACCATAGGTGAGGATTGGGACGTAGATCGACCGGTAAATCGAGAGCCTGGCTTTCTGGCTCAGCTCCCTCTTCCCCACGACAGATCGGCTCAGCGTCCGCATCACTGCAGACGCCGAACCAATCTGCCTGTCGATCTCCCGACCCCTCCTACCCTCACTCGTGAACAAGACCCCGAGATACTTAAACTCCTCCACTTGAGGTAGGACCTCTCCCCCGACCCGGAGGTGGCAAGCCACCCTTTTCCGGTCGAGAACCATGGTCTCAGATTTGGAGGTGCTGATCCTCATCCCAGCCGCTTCACATTCGGCCGCGAACCTACCCAGCAAGAGCTGAAGGTCAGAGCTGGATGAAGCTAGGAGGACCACATCATCCGCAAAAAGCAGAGACGAGATTCTCCTGCCACCAAACTCGACACACTCCACACCACGGCTGCGTCTAGAAATTCTGTCCATAAAAGTGATGAACAGAACCGGTGACAAAGGGCAGCCCTGGCGGAGTCCAACCCTCACTGGGAACAGGTCCGACTTACTACCGGCTATGCGGACCAAACTCACGCTCCTCTGGTAAAGGGACTGAATGGCCCTTAACAGAAAGCCACCCACCCCATACTCCTGGAGCGTCCCCCACAGGGTGCCCCTGGGGACACGGTCATAAGCCTTCTCCAAATCCACAAAACACATGTGGATTGGTTGGGCAAACTCCCATGCCCCCTCCATCACCCTTGCAAGGGTATAGAGCTGGTCCACAGTTCCACGGCCAGGACGAAAACCACATTGCTCCACCTCTATCTGAGATTCAACTATCGATCGGACCCTCCTCTCCAGTACCTTGGAGTAGACCTTTCCAGGGAGGCTGAGGAGTGTGATCCCCCTATAGTTGGAACACACCCTCAGGTCACCCTTCTTAAAGATGGGGACCACCACCCCGGTCTGCCACTCCCTAGGAACTGCCCCCGATGACCACGCAATGTTGTAGAGACGTGTCAACCATGACAGCCCTACAACATCCATAGCCTTGAGATACCCAGGACGAACCTCATCCGCCCCCGGGGCTCCGCCGCTGTGTAGTTGTTTGACTACCTCAGCAACTTCTGCCCCCGAGATCGGACAGTCCATCCCCAGGCCTCCCAGCTCTGGTTCCTCCTCGGAATGCGCATTGGTGGGATTGAGGAGCTCCTCAAAGTATTCCTTCCACCGTCCGACTATAGCCTCAGTTGACGTCAGCAGCTCCCCATCCCCACTGAAAACAGTGTGAGCGAGTTGCTGCCTTCCTCTCCTGAGGCGCCGGACAGTTTGCCAGAACCTCTTTGGAGCCGATCGATAGTCTTTCTCCATGGCCTCACCAAACTCCTCCCACGCCCGAGATTTTGCCTCGGCAACTGCCACTGCTGCACCCCGCTTGGCTATCCGGTACCTGTCTGCTGTCTCCGGAGACCCACAGACCAGCCACGCCCTGTAGGCCTCCTTCTTCAGCCTGACGGCTCCCCGAACCTCTGGTGTCCACCAGCGGGTACGGGGGTTGCCACCACGACTGGCACCGGCCACCTTACGGCCACAGCTAGCAACAGCCGCCTCGACAATCGCAGAGTGGAACAAGGCCCACTCGGACTCAATGTCCCCCACTGCTCTCGGGACGTGGTCAAAGCTCTGCCGGAGGTGGGAGTTGAAGACCGTCTTGACAGGTTCTTCTGCCAGGCGTTCCCAGCAGACCCTCACTATGCGTTTGGGTCTGACAGGTCTACGCGGCATGTTCCCTTGCCATCTGATCCAACTCACCACCAGGTGGTGATCAGTTGACAGCTCCGCCCCTCTCTTCACTCGGGTGTCCAAAACATACGGCCGCAGGTCAGATGATACGACTACAAAATCTATCATCGACCTGTGACCTAGGCTGCCCTGGTACCAAGTGTACCGGTGGGCATCCTTATGTTCGAACATGGTGTTCGTTATGGCCAAACTGCGGCTTGCACAGAAGTCCAATAACAAAACACCGCTCGAGTTCAGATTAGGTGGGCCGTTCCTCCCAATCACACCCCTCCAGGTCAAGCTGTCATTGCCCACGTGAGCATTGAAGTCCCCCAGCAGGACAATGGAGTCCCCTGATGGAGCACTATCTAGCACTCGTCCCAGGGACTCCAAAAAGGGTGTGTACTCTGAACTGATATTTGGCCCATAAGCACAAACAACAGTCAGGACCCGTTCCCCGACCCGAAGGCGCAAGGAAGCTACCCTCTTGTCCCCCGGGGTAAACCCCAACACACAGGCAGAGAGTCTCGGAGCTAACAAAAAGCCAACCCCAGCCCTCCGCCTCTCACCCGGAGCAACTCCAGCAAAGTAGAGTGTCCAACCACTCTCCAGGTCTCGGGTTCCAGAGCCAATGCAATGTGTCGAGGTGAGTCCGACTATATCTAGCCGGTACCGCTCAACCTCTGCCACAAGCTCCGGCTCCTTCCCCGCCAGCGAGGTGACGTTCCATGTCCCAAAAACTAGTTTTCTTGTCTGGGGATTGGACCGCCAAGGCTCCCGCCTTGGTCTGCCACCCGATTCGCATTGCACCGGACCCTTCATGTTCCTCCTGCGGGTGGTGGGTCCACAGTTGGACGAGCCCATGTATCCGGTTCGGGCTGGGCCCGGCCGGGCCCCATGGGCGAAAGCCCGGCCACCAGGCGCTCGCTCACGGGCCCCAACCCCAGGCCTGGCTCCAGGGTGGGACCCCGGTAACCCTCCGGGCCGGGTACTCCGACTCTTCATTTTAACCGCCATGAAAGATCCTTCGAACCGTTCTTTGTCTCACCCTTCACCTAAGACCAATTTGTCATGGGAGACCCTACCAGGGGCACTAAGTGCCCCAGACAACATAGCTCCTAGGATCATTAGGGCACTCAAACTCCTCCACCACGATAAGGTGACGGTTCAAGGAGGATATATTTCAACCCATTTTCTAAAGTGCAGCATTATGTTAAATGCACTGGGTTTTACCCTATTACATTTAAATTTCATGGTTAAACAGTACATGTTAAAATCTAAGCTCAGCTCGGCAGTGACATAAAATACATAAATATAATTTTACTTACCGAAAAAAATGAAGTGGAGACTCCTTGGACGCTCTATTAGTGCAATTAATGCCACAGCAAGTCATTTTGTCCAACAACTGCACAAAAAATATCCACAAAAAATATATATACACAAACACAGAGACTCAAAATCCCGGAACAGTTTCCAAGCCAGACCGAGGCTCTACTGAGGCCTTTCCACGGAGCTAGCTCTGTGGTCACGTGGGTCTGATGCTCATTGATTATACAGAATTTTAGGCTTTTAATCCACTTAAACAGAAGAGTGAGAAAAAATTCACCCCCCTCAGAGTTGTCATGAGTATAAACTAGATAATCTAAACCAAAAACATGTTTTGGTACCAGGCTGTAAACATGTTTACGCGGGCACAACCAGCAGCCGGCAGAGTCCCGGGGGATATCAGCGGCAAGCCGACAGGCCCGCCCGCAGCCTCCCACCCCCAAGCCGGCTGAGCCCGGAACCCAGTGACCCGGGACTCTGGGGCGACCAGCCCCGCCGAGGACCCAGCAGAGCCCAGGGACCCAGATCCCACCAGACAGGATTAATCAGGCAGACACTAAAAATCTTAAACCCCCTGACCCAGGAGCCACGAAAACTCAGGCAGACCAAGGCACCACCCTCCACACCAAGTGTGACAGGGGGAGGGGAGGCGAAGATGTATAGCAGCAAAAGAAGTCCCAGGAGAAGGGAGGAGTCAAAGGCCCCACCTGACATATACAGTCAAACACAAACACAGTAACACACTCCCTCCCTCATGCTTACACATACACATGCAAACTAAGACTCACAAAAATGCACACCAGACACCCACTCATACTCCCCATACACACTATTCACTCTGGTCCCGGTACTGCTGCACATGGGGTACAACCATCACTGGTTCCCAGAGTTCACACCTTTCTGCTGGGGTGATGATGAGCAGGCTCCCCCGCCCAGCACCGAGCAAAGCGACCCACCACCCCAGACCCCAACCAGACGGCCAGAAACCCCTCCTAGCCTCCAGCCCCAGGAAGCCAAGCAACACCAGATGTGTGCTAAGATCCCTAGTCTCCCTCCGCCTGCTCCAATACAGTGTTGGTGGGTGTTGATGAGGTGTATTCGTGGCTGTTGTGAGCGGGCAGTGCAGGCATTGTCTGGCCTATGTCAGCTGATGCCACCACAGCACCCCTCTTCCCCTCACAGCCCTCTGTGTCTAAGTGCAGATTAAAATTGGAAGTGGGCACCGGCACCTGGGATAAGGCTGAAAGATCCCCTTGCCAAATGCCATTGCCTGTGCTCACTCCCAAGAGCCTACGTGTGTGTTTGTGTGGAATGTCATTGGTGGAATGTGCAAATAAATTGGGGGGCAGGTTGCTACAGGAATGCGGAAATGGATCCATACCCACACCCCCTGACTTGTCCACCCCCCAAAGTCCTATGTGCATGTTTGTGTGATGATGTGAGGGAGCAGAAGCTCATTTCTGGTGAGAGTTGGACTCCGCCAAGGCTGCCCCTTATCTCTGATTCTGTTCATAACTTTCATGGACAGGATATCTAGGTGCAGCCAAGGTGTTGAGGTGATCTGTTTTGGTGGCCTAAGGATCAAGCCTCTGCTTCATCAGACAGTGATCTCCAGCTTTAACTGGAGCGGTTCGCAGTCAAGTGTGAAGCAGCTGGGATGAGAATCAGCTCCTCTAAATCTGAGACCATGGTCTTTAATCACAAAAAGGTAGAATGCCTTCTCCAGGTCAGGGAGGAGGCCCTGCTACAAGTAGAGTTTATGTATCTTGGGGTCTTGTTTATGAGTGACGGAAAGATGGAGCGTGAGCTCATAAGGCGGACTGGTGCTGCATCTGCAGTACTGTGGGCGTTGTACCATCTGTCGTGGTGAAGAGATGATCAATGTTCCAACTCTCACCTATGGTCACAGGCTTAGGGTAGTCGCGGAAAGAACGAGACCGCGGATACAAGCGGCTCAAGATAGGATGAGAAGCTTGGTAATGGGGGGGGGGGGGCTCAAAGTAGACCTGCTACTCCTTTCCATAAAGAGGAGCCAGTTGAGGTGGCTCAGGCAACTGATAAGGATGCCTCCTGGACGCCTGCCTGGTGAGGTTTTCCTAACACACACCCCTGATTTTGAGTGATCAGTTTTGGAGATCACATTCACTAAAATGAAAGCATTTTACATTTTTAGTTATCATATCTTCTTCAAATCAATGTGGCAATCTTCCTGTTTTGTCTAAACTCAATGAGCAAATATATACAAAATTTGGCAGATACACTGTTCAATAATCACTGTAAGCTTCAGGTAATATTTCACATAATATATTTCAGCTTTGTAGAATGAAATCAAACCGAAGTGGGAACACACCCTTGCTCATTTCTGCCTCCCAGCTAGATGAGATATGGAGCTTCTTCATGTATTTTTTTTTTTTCACCCACAGCTTCACAGGAAATCTTGCAACTTTCCACCGTGGTGGGCTCTCAGCTGTGAGTGGGAGCAAACAGATAACCCTTATCACGCTTTTCTCAAAGGAAAGTTGCAGCCGTGAAAGCTAATTACAACGAACAACTAAAAAAGGCACTGATCTGTTACACTGGATCTTGTCTGAGTTTTACTAAGAGATACGTCAGTCTAGTGTTTTTATTCAGCTTATGTCGTGTGACTGGTGATGCGTAATCTTCTCATTATGCTGTCGGTAAAAGCATGTCCAACATGCATAACAACACCCCCGCCAGACCTGCTGCTCTCTGAGGCTCACTGTCACTTGCTGATGTTTTCCCAGCTTCTAGCTTTCATCTAAACTGACTAGACTTCACCAGGGTGATGAAACATCGAATCAGTCCATCAAATCACGATTAAAAAACTAATTTTGCACTTACAAAAACTGACTGCTCCAGAGGGTTAATCAGCGTTGTTTTAGACTTAACTTGTTCAAGCAGTCTAATGCTTTAAAGAAATCAAATTAGGAGTCTTTTCCAGAAGCTAATGCAATTTACTGATGTCTCAATGAAATATCAGTGAAGTGATTTGGTCAAAAAAAAAAAGAAAAAGAAAGAAAACGCCGGATTGCAGCAGCTAAGCTCATTTATACAGCCTATCTTCAGAGCTCTTGATTTTGCAGCGGATTCAAGAGGAAATGGTGAGACCCTTCACTCTAATGTTTGCCTTTTGATGCTGTGTGAGTCAGTGGAGTGGATGCAACAAATGTTAATCCAAGCCCTTGATGAGGACCTTCAGGATTCACTCAAACACGTCACGACAACCCACAGCAAATCACCCGTGATTAGTGCTCAGAAATCTGACATAAACACAGCTTTAGCTCGTACGGAACACACTTTTAAAACAGGATCACTTCACATGTCAAACATTAAAGTGACATGAAGTGGTCAGATGTGCTAGTTAACGTATGCTACAAGTGCTGTGTGACATCACACAGGTGAAACTCCAAAAATGACAATATTGTGCAGAAGTTCTTTTTTTTCTGTAAAAGTAAAATTGTCCCAAACCAAGTAGCCTGCTCAGTGCATATGCATTATACTACTTTATGTAAAATCTTTGTTTCATTGATTTCATGTATTATTCTAATTATCTGAGATTTTGAATATGGAATTTTAATTAGCTGTAAGCCATAACCAACACAATTATAACAAATAAAAGCTTGAAATTTCTTGATTTGCATGTAATTGTTACATCCCCGGTGTTTAGGGGGCTTGGGGTAACATGGAGGACACTTGAAACAAATTATAAGTTAACAAATGTTTAATTAGATTTTCTTCTTTTTTTTTTTTTTGGTTTGTAGCTTATTCCAGAGTCAAAAAGTAATAATTGAACAAAATGGGTCTTTTTCCCAGGGATATCAACATTTAACCAAAACAAGCTCAGACACCAAAATGTAACACACAAAAAACTAATTACTCTAAAGAGAGCTTAAAATCTCAAAAGGTAACAGATTATCCCCTATTACCCATACCTCTTATCACTACTCAATATCAAAGTCTCACGTCCTAAGTTGGCGACAACAGACCAGAGGAAAGGCAGCTCTGCACTACTGTCCCTGTTGGTGATGATCTCCAGCAGGTCCTTTAACCAATCAGCGACTGATGAAAACATGGCGCAGCTGGTGCAGGGAGGAGCGACGGTGAGCAGACAGGCTCAGTCTGCAGACAGGCTCCTCAGATGCAACGTCAAGGAGGGGAAAAATGCAAAGGAAAATGAAATAAAACAACACTAAAGGCTCCAGCCATAACAGTAATGGGCCTGTCTCACATAATAGTTTCACCTTTTAAGTGGAATTACTGTAATAAAAAACTTACTGTAATAATCAAACTTGAGCACCATATTCAGATTTTTATATTTCAACTGCCTCTAAATGTGGTTCATAGGAGACATTTATGTATGTGTATTTGGTCTAACTAAAGAAATTAAATGGACATTAGACATAAGACAAGTTACTTAGTACTTCTGTAGCTGATTTGCAGTAATCAGCAAGCAGATAACGAATATAGGATGCTAAGATCTATATTGACTTTATATATTTTTTTGTTTTATATTTTGAGTTTATTCTTGCATGTGTCACTCATTGTCGTCTAGTTATTCATCTGTTCTGTGAGTCCCTGTTGTCATGGTCTGCATCTGCGTCTCC
Source organism: Nothobranchius furzeri (assembly GCF_043380555.1). Classification (NCBI taxonomy): domain Eukaryota; kingdom Metazoa; phylum Chordata; class Actinopteri; order Cyprinodontiformes; family Nothobranchiidae; genus Nothobranchius; species Nothobranchius furzeri. Next base: position 94,271,436 of record NC_091741.1, on the reverse strand, counting down.
CTCATGTGTCTCCTTGTGTTCCTCATGTGTCCCCTTGTCTGCAGCCCCCTCCAGGTTCTCCCCCCAGGTATCCCCCAGGTCCTGTGCTCCCATTGGTCTCCCCTAGTCACCCCTTGTAAGTTTTTCTATAGGTTCAGTTTTTCATTTAATTAGTCTCTTTTTGTGTGTTTCTTTCCCCACTGGTTTTTTAGTTCTCCTTTCTCCTTAGATCATTAGTAATTTATCTTGCTCTTCTAGTCTTTAGGTTTTGTTTTTTAATCTTAGGTCATGTTATTTTCTCCTCCGCAGCTCACTTTCCTCTCCCTGATTAGTTAAATTGATTTCACTAGGTTTCTCTCCCCACGCACCTGCAGCTCATCTGCTAATCATCCTGCCCCAGTGTATTTAACCCTGTCTGCGTCTCAGTGTGGTGTTGGTTCATTGTACGGGTCAGCGTTGTTTTGTCCTCCCCCCTCTTAGGTCGCTAGGATTTTTGGCTTCTGCCCTACCAGGTTTTTGTTGGCTCTGCCCTCCTAGGAATTTTTGGCTTTGCACCCCATTTGGTTTTCTTAGACTCAACATCTTAATAAAGATGTCTAATTTTACATCCTCTCCTGCTCCGAGTCGTTCTGGGTATCTGCATTTTGGGTTCTACTCGTCCTCCAACCCTCAGCGTGACACCTGTCCATCTATCTGTTACTGAGAGTCTCACACCTGCTCCTCTCCTCGTCCAAACCAGTACTCCCAGTACATTACTGAAAGTTTTCATAGAAAACTGAAATGAATGAAAGACAATAATCCAGTGTATTTCAAACCCCGACTGGTTCACCCCCAGGACAGAAACACCAGCTCAGATATGGAGACCAGTACAGTGAGGAATGTTCTCACAGCTAAACTAAAGGAAAACCAACTCACCCAGTCAAGACTCAGTTCATCTACACATCTAGGACAAAGGTCACTCAAAAGAAGACAACATCATGTTGAACAGGGACTGCCCAGACTTAAGCTTCATTTATAGCGATGTGGACTGGAATCCACGTGGCCTCCAGACGGACTGCCATGTACACTGGCTGTGAATCATGTGCAGAACATCCCCGCGATGTTGCTCACAAGTTCAAATGTTAACAACTGTGTACAGAGATGAGCTGGGAAACAAAAGTCACACTCATCTTCTTGAACCATCATACACTAGAAACTCATATCCCACTCCTTAATAACAACAAAAGAAGCTGACAGAATGATGCAACATGGGTTTTATTTTGAAATAAACCAGATGTGCCTCTCTGGCACACGTCTCACTTCCTGTCTGGTTCCTGTAAAATCGTCAGCTTCATGACAATCCACAAGTGACATTTGGAAAACAATGGGGAAGATTCTGCAGCGCCACATCCAATTCTGCACCACATCTGGTATAAATGTATGGCGTTTAAAGCGTGCCACAACCCGTGCGCGCGTGTGAACGGGACTCGCAAGCGGAAATATACATGGCGAGAAGTCATTTGTGCACTGAGAGGGAGCAAACTGTGTCTGTGAGCGCACAAGGATGTGCACAAGTGACAAACCTGCGTGCGCGCGTTGTCAACGAGCACACGGCAGAGGAAAACGTGTGCGCGCGGCAGCCTCTGTGCGCGCTCGGCAGCCTCTCTGCGCGCTCGGTTTCTGACTCCTGCTCGCTCGGCTGTAAGGGCTTTTGGCACTCTGGAGGCGTGGCCTGTGGCAGATCTTCTCTGTCCTCTGATTGGTTAGTTTACCCCGCACTTTACCCTCTATCTATATAAAAAAGTCTGATATTCAGTAGTTGTTGGCATAGCTCAGCTGGGAGAGCGGGTGACTCTCGCCCCGGCGGATCCAGGTTTGAGTCCGGGCAAGGAAAATGCAGTAGATGTCATGTTAATTTTTCTTAATTTCAGGTATTTTACAGTTGTGACCGTTCAACTGTCATTAAACGTCCGAATGTTTGCTGGGCAGTGTTTTAAAAAGTGCACATACGCTAGATGGTTTTAACCATATAAAATTACATTTTTTGTGATACTGGAAAAATACATACTGAAATAAAACTACTGATTGAAAACTTTATGACTGTGGTTGTACAATATATGACTCACTAATACACTGCAAACTCCCTTAGAGTGGGGCTTCCAGAGAGAGAGAGAGAGAGAGAGAGAGAGAGAGAGAGAGAGAGAGAGAGAGAGAGAGAGAGAGAGAGAGAGAGAGAGAGAGAGAGAGAGAGAGAGAGAGAGAGAGAGAGAGAGAGAGAGAGAGAGAGAGAGAGAGAGAGAGAGAGAGAGAGAGAGAGAGAGAGAGAGAGAGAGAGAGAGAGAGAGAGAAGTTCTTGCCTCATTAATGAATTGTTTATTTTTTTCAGTATTTAATTGACAAATTATCCTTTCAAATAATTAATTGATGAGTTACATAATTGTCCATTTAGAATTGTTGAATGGACTGAGTCAAGTTTGGTGCACTTTATATATTTCAAAACATGTTTTTTTTATTTTAATTATGCATATAAATAATTGTAATGTTAATTTATTGAAATATTTCTATTTTTTTTCATTACCTCACCCTTGTTTTGACAAAAACGGGACCTTGCTGGATAATATCATGGAGAAACTATTTGTTCACAGTACATGGCTCAGTGAGGATCTGTGTACCAAAGGAGGAGATGCTCAGAAATCTGTCTGCAGATTGTTACAATCCAGACTGGAAGTGGTGGGCTGTAATAAGAAAGGAGACCAAACAGAGGAGTGGGGGTTCAACAACTGATTTATTTAACAAAAGTAAGGATTTACTAAAGCAAGTTAGTGAACAGAAAATGGCCAGTGAGGACTCCCCACCACACAGGAGAGACCCAGTGAAAGCAGAAAAACAGTAGGCTTTGTAGGCAGCACCACACCCTGAGCCCAGGTGCCTCCAAGGCTGCTTAACGAGCTGCCTACAACAGAAGAAAAACACAATTAAACACAAATGAAAACCCAATGAGACGGTGGGGGCATCACAACACGTTCAGGACTACCCAAACACCAGTAATTCTTGACTGCACAAACTTGCTTTAGTAAATCCTTACTTTGGTTAAATAAATCAGTTGTTGAACCCCCACTCCTCTGTTTGGTCTCCTTTCTTATTACAGCCCACCACTTCCAGTCTGGATTGTAACAATCTGCAGACAGATTTCTGAGCATCTCCTCCTTTGGTATACAGATCCTCACTGAGCCAAGTACTGTGAACAAATAGTTTCTCCGTGATATTATCCAGCAAGGTCTTGTTTTTGTCAAAACAAGGGTGAGGTAATGAAAAAATAGAAATATTTCAATAAATTAACATTAAAATTATTTATATGCATAATAAAAAAAACATGTTTTGAAATATATAAAGTGCACCAAACTTGACTCAGTCCATTCAACAATTCTAAATGGACAATTATGTAACTCATCAATTAATTATTTGAAAGGATAATTTGTCAATTAAATGCTGAAAAAAATAAACAATACATTAATGAGGCAAGAACTTTTTAAACTTGAACATACCTACACCCACAAGTCTATTTTTACCTGGTTAAAACCATCTAGCTTATGTGCACTTTTTAAAACACTGCCCAGAAAACATTCGGACGTTTAATGACAGTTGAACGGTCACAACTGTAAAATAATATCACAGGAATTAGGAAAGAATAATATGACATCAACTCTATGTTCCTTGGCCGGACTCGTACCTAGATCCTCCAGAGTGAGAGTCACCCGCTCTCCCAGCTGAGCTATGACAGCAACTGCTGAATCTCAGATTTTTTTATATAGATAGCTAGAGAGTAAAGAGCGGGGTAAACTAACCAATCAGAGGACAGAGAAGATCTGCCACAGGCCACGCCTCCAGAATGCCAAAACTCTTCACAGCCGAGCGAGCGGAATTAGAAACCGAGCACGCAGAGGCTGCCGCGCGCGCACGTTTTCCTCCGCCGTGTGCTCGTTGGCAACGCGCGCACGCAGGTTTGTCACTTGTGCACATCCTTGTGTGTTCACAGACACAGTTTGCTCCCTCTCAGTGCACAAATGACCTCTCGCCATGTATATTTTCGCTCGCGAGTCCCGTTCACGCGCGCGCTGCCATGTATATTTTCGCTCGCGAGTCCCGTTCACACGCGCGCTGTGGACCCAATGCGCGTGCACGGGTTGTGGCACGGGTCTGACGCGATATAAATGCATCTGTTTCACACTCATTGTAAATGAGGCTTTAGTCTGAGCTCCAATCTCACGCTTTTGCAATTAGCTCACCTGTCTTCCCTTCAGTAATAATCTTCCCCATGAATTAGACTCCTTTGGACTGGCCTCTTGCCTCTTTTCTGTTTCTGTCTGATTCTTGGTTTAAAAACTTGCATTAAAACTTTTTAACACTAAAAGTAAATGAATGTTTAGGTACGCAGACATTAATGGATAAAAACAACATTTCAAGCAGCCATAAACATGCCAGTGTGGTGTTGCAGCTCCTTAAGATAACTCACACTCCACTTCGTCACTCCCTGAAAAGAATTTCATCTCACATAATTTACAAAGTAAAATAATGTCCCTAATAAATGGTGTCTCTGTTTTCATCTCATGCTGCTGGTCATTTGTTTAGAGCTGAATGACAAAAGTGCCATGTGGTGGTATAATAGAAAAGTTTTCATCAAAACAAGTGCTGGCTAATTAATTTATATCATCCTTTCACAGCAGAAAATGTAAGGAAGTGTTTGGTTTCTGAAAGCCTGTTTGGATGAATGGAGGAGTGGACAAGTGTGCAACAAAACCAGGATCGGTTTTCAGATCTTTTACTTGGACTTAAAAGCCATTTTCTTTACCTTTTAATGTCCGTGTTTATTATTTATGTCTTTAGATGAATGCCTTTGTTGTATCCTCTATCCCAGTAATTTGAGAGAGGTACGTGGTTGCTTTTCAGCTAAACTAAGAAACTGAGACGCAGCACACGTCTATGCTCCATTTAGTTTTATTCAAAAGAACCCAGAAACTTCTCTGCGCAGGCGCAAAATACAGCTTTTGTCCAGCCAAAAGTAATCGATCACGCAATCATTGAGCGCCCAGTACTCTGTGAGACAAACTGCAAAAATAACGTATTTATACTTTAGTACTGTATTTCTCTATTCTATGCAATAACAAACATGACAACAATAATTATAAAATATTGTATGGCTCCTTTTTAACAGTATAAACTGGTCTCTTGAACATTTACGTTTTTGTAGCCTATAATCTGTCACAATACTCCCCCTCAAAATAGATGTTGTCCCCAACATCAGGACATGAACCACACAATAAAACTCTTGAGGCATTTCAACCAAATACCGAATACAGTCACAGACCGGACTGCAAACATGTATTGTCCCAACAGTCCATGGCACTATGAGAACAAAGACATCACACTTATCACGTAAAAAAACGGGAAGAAAAAAAAAGAAAAGAAAATCACAGTACTGTACAATCACAGCCCAACCAAAAGATGTGAGGCCGGCAAAAGTGTAGCCCTTAAACATGCACTGTATACCCACAGCATGTTCTGTTCCGGGTAATAAGGCAAAGACTGAATGTAATAACAAATTGGTGAACCCAATGTATCATAAGTGAATACTTTAGGTTTTCTACAGTCTCACTAGGGTCTTTGAGTCACTCCATGGGCAGGTTCATCGAAAGAAGGTGAGAAAGACGAGTGAGAAGAAGGAACCTCAAGACGCTGAACCTCAACCTGACCAATGTCATCTTCGAATGGTTCCTCAACCTGACCAATGTCATCTTCAGATGGTTGGTCAGCTTCTGTAGCTCCAGGTTCTGCCCTCCTCAGCTCGTCCGCAGGCCCATTGTATTCCTGGTGGGCCGGTCCTGAGGTCTCAGCTGGCTGTAGGGAATCAGAGTTTGAACGCGGACAAGGAACCGAATACTCATTGTCCTCGTCGGAGTTGGCCTCTGGTGTCTCAGATGACCTGGCAGAGTTTGTTTGCTTTGGCCGAGACTGCAAGGGAGTTTCCAATGGCAAACAGTCACATGGCAGTAAGAGATTTCAATGCAAAGTTCTAGACCTGCCTTTCCCTTCTCAGTTTCAGTTCATAAACAGGAATGTCTTTACTCACTTGACGGACAACTGTATGAATAATATCCTCCCAATGATTTCTCAGTTTGCCTGCCCCCCCACTTGGAGTCAAGTTCCTAACTAAAACGCAATCACCAGGCAACAGGGCAGAATACCTCACCTTCCTGTCATACAGTTTCTTACTCCGAACAGCAGCTTTAGCCACATTCTTCTGAGTGTTCTCATAAGCCTCTTTCATACAATGCCTCCACCTTTGCATGTAGCTTTGATGGTCAATATGACCCTGGTCTGTATTTGGAGATAAACTGAACAACATGTCCACTGGTGACCACAGTGCCTGTCCGTAAAACAAGTACTGTAAGAGGGAGAAAACCCTGTCACTCCACTCTTCGTAGCATTGTATGCATAAACATGTTTATTCAGGGTGTCTTTCCAGTTACCCTTCTGTTTCTCAGTGAGCGTTTTCAACATCTGAATCAATGTCCGGTTAAATCACTCAACTTGCCCGTTTCCCTGTGGGTGATAAGGGCTGGTTCTTGACCCTGTAACCCCACAGTATTTCTGCAGTTGCACAAAAAGCTGATTCTCAAACTCACCACCTTGGTCATGGTGAATTCTCTGGAGAAACCCAAACTTCAAAGCATAGTCAAAGATTTTGTCCGCTGCCATTTTACCAGACTTGTTTGCGGTGGCATAAGCCAAAATCCGTGAAGTGGTCCACAATAGCAAGTACATACTCATAGGCACCATTACATTTGTCCAAGTGCAAGAAGTCCACAGAAAAAAATTCAAAAGGCTGAGTAGTGACTATGTTTGTGAGTGGGGCTCTAATCTCGTGACACGGTTTCTTGGTTTTAAGGCATACACAGGTTCTCATCACATAGTCCTCTATTTCCTTTTGCATGAAAGGCCAGTGAAAAAACGGTTCCTTACCAAGGAAGTGGTCCTCTCTATCCCTTGGTGGCCCATTTCATCATGCAGTTCTTTTAACACAGTCACTCTTTGTTTTTCTGGTAGCACTAGTTGTCTTCTGTGTGATGTTTGTCTACACAAAACACCCATGTCACTAAAACACAGTTTATCCTACTCCCTGAAAAAACACACAAGTTGTGGACCCAGTTGCTTCAGCTCTGTACCTGAGGTTTTTTTTCTCTTCCAACTTGTATTTAATAAACTCTTCAATAATGGGATCAGTCTCCTGGTCTTGTTTGATTTGTCCTACAGTTAATAGAGCTGTAAACATGTTCATTGACCCTGCGGCACATTCAACTGAAATACCCATAGACCAGGCTACACTAGCCTCATCCTGATGGTCGACAGCTTGTGTGGCTGCACCCAGAGCATCATTTGACATTTCTTTTGAAGATTCCCTCATGTAAGTCTCCATGTCTAAAGGCATTCTAGACAGACTATCTGCATCAATTTTTTCTCTACCTGGACGGTATTTTACTGTAAAGTGGAAATCAGTAAGTTCTGCAACCCACCTACATCCTGTGGCATTCAGCTTAGCTGTTGACAGAACATAAGTAAGAGGGTTGTTGTCACTAAAAATGGTAAACAAGGGGGCATAGTACAAGTAATTACAAAATTTTTACGTGATCGCCCATTTAAGAGCCTAGAATTCCAACTTGCCCGAATGTAAGTTATAGTGTTTTTCGGCCGCAGTTAGAGTTCTGGACCCATAAGCTATAACCCGAAGCTTGCCATTTTGCCTTTGATACAATACAGTTCCTATCCCCTGGTTGAAGGCATCTGTATGTAAAATAAAGGATTGTGTAAAGTCCAGAAAACCAAGAACAGGAGGCTGAACTAAGCAGTCTATCAACTGTTCTAAGACTAACCCCAAAATTCCACTACCTCCGCTCCGCTCCGGCACGAACTCCGCAGCAAAAACGGTCCTGTTGTAGTCAATCAGAGCTGTTCCACTACTGCGGCCATGCGGCGCTGTTCCGCCATCTGGCAAAAATAGGATTGATTCTATTTTTGCCGGACGCCGGAGCACCTCTGCAGTCAATGGACAGAAATCACAACCGCCCAACAGGAAAGGGAGAAAACACAACTTAAATTATTTCACAATAAATCGATAAACAAAAAGCGTTTTTTGTTTCATATGCACAGGTTTAACAACTTTTAACAACTATCAATGGCGGCTGAACTTTAAATGCACAAAAATAAGCCATGAATACAGTTTCCACTATCAAAGTAGTCACACTTTGTTGATCCAAGCACTGCTGATCTCTCAACACAAATGAGGGCAGATTAAACAGTTCATGCCGATGCTTCTCCCACACAACGGGTGTTTGGATCTAACTTCCGCGTGTATTGCTCGGACTGTATCGCAAGATCTCGAAAATCCCGCGCATGCCTGTTTGCGCACCTCAGGTCTCCGCACCGGAGCGGAGCCGTTGTAGAGTGGGTACCAGTAAAAATTGAGTTCGGAAGCGAGCGGCTGCGGAAGGCGGGGGCGGAGAGGAGCAAAAGTAGTGGAATTTTGGGGTAACTGATGCTCTGCACTCCATCGAATAGGAGTACTCGAAGGCACGCTGATGATCTGTTGTTTTTTCCTTTTTTGAATGTGTTGTATAGTCTCAGTCTGCGAAGGGACTTTAAGCAGGTCATACAATGGGCTAGCAATACAGGAGAAATCCTTAATATATTGCCGGTAGTAGCTTGACAGTCCAAGTATTGCCCTGAGTTGCCCAGCAGTACTGGGCTGTTTATTTTTCAGAGCACGTACTGCTACTGTGTCTGCTGGGTCTATTTTATTTCCCTCAGCAGAAACAATCCTACCGAGGTATCTTACCTCTGATTTGAAAATGTCATATTTACGTGCTTTGAGTTTTATGCCATGGTCTCTTAGTCGACATAATCCTCTCCTGACATCCTCAACGTGTTCCTCAAAGGATCGACTGAACACGAGAATGTCGTCAAGATAGGGAACACATATCTCGTCCCACAGACCCTCCAGGCATTGCTCCATATTTTTCTGGAATGCAGCTGGTGCGTTCATTATGTTTATGTTTATTTATTTGGCAGACGCTTTTATCCAAAGCGACTTACAATTTATAACCTGTAGGGCATGTAGTGATCTGTGGGGAAAACCGGAGGACCCAGAGGAAACCCACGCATGCATGGGGAGAACACGCAACTCCACGCAGAAAGGCCACAGCCGAGTTTCGAACCTTCTACCTTTGTGCTGTGAGGCAACAGTGCTAACAGCTGCGCCGCCATGCAGGGTATGCCAGAGGGAATCCTAATCCACTCGTAAAGGCCCCAGGGGGTCACGAAGGCAGTTAGATGTCTACTATGTTTGGACATAAACCCCTGGTGATACGCCTTGCCTTGGTCAAGCAGGAAGAAGACAGTGTTACCCCCCCCAAGTTGTCCATTACATCCTGTACCCGGGGTATTGGGTGCTGGTCGGTGTGTGTCTTACGGTTCAGCTCTCAATAATCATTGCATAAGCGCATCGAACCAGCTTTTTCTCTCACACAGACTACAGGGGATGAAAAGGAGGAGGCAGACTTTTCCACCCATCCCTGTGCTATCAGGTCCTGTAAGTAGTCCTTCATCTCCCTATACATGGGCTTAGGTACAGACCGATATGTTTTTGAAACAGGCTCTGTGTCCTTTAATAAGATGTCCATCTGCAAGCTTTCCACACATCCTATGTCATCATCTGTTAGTGAAAATGATGCACATTCCGCTCTTAACACCTGCTGAAAAATCTTATTTTTTTCATTTTCATCCAGATGAGACAAGTCAACAGGAGGGTCCCATTGTTCACTGGTGGTGCATTTTGTAGTATTCTGAACCGATATCTTATTTACTGCATTAGGCCGGATGTCTCTTTTGAAAATGTCAGCAGGGTAGACAGACCCCACTGATTGCACAGTTCCCACAAGGGTTCGCCCTGGCAATGTGATGTCATGGCCGGTAGGGTTTTGTGCACTAAGAAAGGTCTTAGGGGTGGATCCCCCCTTCACTGAGACTAATGTCTCACAAAACTCTAGACCATCTGGCCACTGAGGGTTTTCACAAGCCTCAAAATTCAGAGCAATGTTGTCTTCAAATGCTTTAGTCTGCATCTTACATTCAATAAGCACTGAACTCTGGCTGGGCACAGTCACTTTGTTGTGTTTACGTTATACTCAAGATTTTGCCCCACAGTAACTGCTTTTATGAACGTTGCAGCTTTTTTTCTCTTCAGCTGTGGGAAAGCTGATGTCACTGCACTCAAAAGTTTATCTTTTCCCCCTAATTGCCATCTTTTGTAGTTTCTGAAACCAAGTGCTCGATAACATTGGACCCCATTATTGGGCACTGCTGCTGGTTAGCCTTAAGCACTAAAACAGGTATCAATAACTCAGAGTCATTAGCTAGAAGTTTGAATGGTATCTCAACCCAACCCACATATGGCATCCCAGTACCATTGGCTGCTTCGATCTGAAGGTGTTCATTTGGGCTGATAAGTTCGCTTACATCTCTCACTGATACATCAGGTAAGTTAGTGTCTTTCCATAACTTATCTATAGCACAAACCTGTGAACCTGAGTCCCAAAGTGCATCAACCCTTTTGTTACCTAAAATGCACTTAATGAGACACTTTCTACCAACTAACTGCTTGGCAGATGGTATTTTATTTTCTTAACCCCTTTGGCTCTGACTGATTTTTGGGAGATCCCCTTACTTCTGTGATGAACTCTACCACAGGTGTAGGGTTTACATTTAAGTTTGTGTACGGCCCAGTTGGCATCTTCTGGAACAGTAAAAGGTACTCTTGCATGCAGAGCAACATTTTAAGTTCTGATTTGTGCTTTCTAAGGTACAATTATCACAACACTGGGACCTATCAGAGCCACTGGTCACCCCATGTCCCTTTGGAGTGACCCCTTCTAGTTTAAAGGCCTATCTCAAGTTGGTTTTACTGACCTCTGGGCTTTACAGCCTGCCTGAAAATGCTCACTGCTGCCACATCTAAAACAGTGTGGACAAAATTCTTCACCCGCTTGGATGCAAGCAAAACACCTGGGTTGGGGGTGAGGCACGTGGTAACGTTGAGGGGCGAAACGCTGTTGGAACTGGGCAGTGCCTCCCATTGATGCAGGGCTGAGTGCTGGGTAGTATGGAGCCTGAAGAGCTGCTTGGGGGTGGAAGTGTTGAGCGGATGAGTCTGGTTGATATGAAGAATGAGGCGCAAAGGTGGGTGTCGAGTAGTGGTTCCCAGGCCCTCCGCTGGTGGGTTGCGTCGTGGACTTCTGCATTGCGTCTCTGATTTGTGACACCTCAGCTCGCAGGTCTTTAAAGAACACCATCTCGGATCGCATCTCTTTAATCTCTGACAGCAAATCAGGAGACAGAGTAGCTGCGCTTTGCTTTTGGACAGCCTTTTTCTCTGCGTGAGCTGTGATGTCACTGGGGTGCACAGCATTCACTGTGTTCACTCGTGGAAAAACAGTAAGTTTCCTCTTATATTGTCGTTCCTTTTCATTTGCACATGCTATATTCACTTTCTCCAACAAAACTTCATCTGAGGTAGTAGTCTGGAGGAGGTAGGGCTGCATGTCACTCTTCACATTATCACTCTGCAGGCTTGTCAGGATGGTGTGCATAAATAAACTTTGAACCAAGTCAGGATCGTATTTGAGACTCGAATCAGCTTCTTGTGATGCAAAGATTATCTTCTGAGGAAGGTCCATAGCTCTCAAGAGGAAGTTTTGTGGGGTTTCCTTGCTATTCTGAACTTCTGATGAAAGCTGCTTACATAGTTCAGTGGCTCCTCTCTCTTGGTAATGAGACCTAAGGTTTGTCTGCAGGATGGGGAGGGTTAAATCAAGTTTGCCTTCGAGGTAACTTCTTAGCTGCAGCCCTGGTGTGATTGCATGTATCACCGCATGAATTATTTCCTCTTCAGGGTAGCCTTTATTTAGTCCATTTTCAATTTGTCTGGCCAAACTGGAAAATGTGAGTCTGTCTTTCTGTCCGGGTTCCCCTATTTGGCCTGATATTTTAAAATATTTGCACCACATGAAATTATCTGATGGTGCAGCAGCCCTATTTTGCATTGGTGTGCTCTCTAAGGTCAATTTCCCACCGAAAAGCTGATATATAGCTTCCTCTTTAGCTTGAAGAGTGGTCTGAAGTGTTTTTACTTCTACCTGCAGACTCTCTCTCTCTCTCTATCTCCTTCACCTGCCAGGTCTGGCTCTGTCTTGGTACCTTCAATTAAGTCCTTTATACAGAGCAAATAGGACAGTCCCTCATCTTCCAATTCAGCCAGCTCTCTTCTTCCACTTGACTTATGATGTGCGTGATTAGCTGGCCTGGAGTTTTCTCTGCGTTTTTTTTTTTTTTTTTCAGTCCTAGTATTTGTAGATCACTGCATAGTTTTAGCAGTTGTTGCATTTTAACCCTTTAGGCACCATAGTTTTTTCAGTAAAATATGAATTTTTTATATCAGTATTTAAAGAGCTTGTACAAGGACACAGAACATGAAGGGACACAGGGCCTGGGAGGAAAGATCTGGAGAGCTGCAAACAGGAGACACATGAAACACACAGAGACACAAAAATGAGATGCAGACAAGGACACATGAGGGCGCTATGAGACACAAAAGGAGAAACTAGAGGGATGGAGAACACAAGGGGACACATGAGGAGAGACGCAGACGCAGACCATGACAGGCGCTTAAAGGCTTAAGTTGGTACAAAGCACCTTTAATTTCTAGCTGTAAGTCTTCCCGCTCAGACTCCATTTCGTCAGAAGAGTCGGCATAAAACAGTTCACTGTAGGTTTCTATCAGCTTTGTGATACGGTGCTGCCCCCCCCCCCCCCCCCCGCTGAACTGGTCACAGAGCCACGGTGCACGTCCACAATGCCTCTTCTGTCCTGGGTTTGATGAGAGATATTCAGCTCCAGTTTCCGCCCACAGTTGGCGTAATTTCCTCTGACCGAATATCCCAGCAGTGCCTCCAAATGTTGTATCCTCTGTCCCAGTAATTTGAGAGAGGTAAGTGGTTGCTTTTCAGCTAAACTAAGAAACTGAGATGCAGCACACGTCTATGCTTCATTTTGTTTTATTCAAAAGAACCCAGAAACTTCTCTGCGCAGGCGCAAAATACAGCTTTTTGTCCAGCCAAAGGTAATCGGTCACACAATCATCGAGCGCCCACTACTCTGTGAGACAAACCGCAAAAATAACATGTATTTATACTTTAGTACTGTATTTCTCGATTCTATGCAATAACAACCATGACAACAATAATTATAAAATATTGTATGGCTCCTTTTTAACAGTATAAACTGGTCTCTTGAACATATACCTTTTTGTAGCCTATAATCTGTCACACCTTCCATTCTGTTTGATTACAAACAATAGATGAAAATGTAATAAATCACTGATTAATTAGCTGCTTGACTCTGGTGACGTCTTCAGTGTTTGTGTCTCCCAAGAAGAATAACAACAAATTACACCACCTTATTTTTCTCTCAGGAGTATATCTGATAAATGATGAAGCAATATTTTGAATGTTTTGACTTCTAGTTATGCAGATTGTGTGTGTGTGTGTGTGTGTGTGTGTGTGTGTGTGTGTGTGTGTGTGTGTGTGTGTGTGTGTGTGTGTGTGTGTGTGTGAACATGCGTGCATGCGTGTATGTGTGTGTGTTTGGTTAGTTTATGGTCTATTAACTTATTTTATGTACACTTTGTTCAAACCAGATTCTGAGTAAAACACATGTTGAATTCAGAAGTTGTTGGATGGCTGGAATATAGTTAAAGATAAATGAAAGTGAAGTTTAAAGAATAATTTTGCTAACGTGCAGTCTGTTCATAGAAATTGTGTTAAAGACTCAAAGCAAGAAAGAGCCAAAACTTTACTCTCGAAAATTCGTTTTGGGGAAGTGTACCAACTATCCATCACCACCGGGTGACTTGATTTTTCGTGTTTCAACAGTTGTCTGCTTATCTTTACTCACTTTTCTATTACCTTGTGTATTTTCCAAGCCTCATGTTGTTATTTTGAAGTTTCTAGATACTGATAAGCTTCCAGCCTGACACCCCTGGCTGTGTTTCATTTGTTTTCCTTTCTTCCAGCTCTTCTCTCATCTCTCTTCACCTGGGATTCATTTGTTTTTCTGCAGAAGGCGTTGAAGAAGGGAGGAAGTCGTCTTCACAGGTGGCTGCAGCGGTTGCAGAAGGTAAGGATTAGATTTCACACCTCGTGCCTTTGTTTGTTCACATGTAGAAAGTTATTTTCTCTGTGTGTGATAAGAGAATATGGAAGATCTGAATCAGTGCCCCACATAGAGTTTATCACTGCCTCCAAATCTGGCTAACACACAGTATATTTATACTACACCACAGACCTATTTGAGACTCTACTCCTACTCTACTTCTCTTTGTTCTGGTCTGGTCTGCATTGCTCTAACCAACATATTTGCCCATCACAGTCTGAGAGAAACAGATATGACACAATGTCAGGTCTGACAAAGAAAAGAATAGAGGGAGGTTTAAACTAGAAACCAATGAGAATAAAATAACTACAGCATAAAACAGATGAGAGGGCTGTTGGAAGAATGGGGAACATGATTTAGACCAAGGTTTAGTGAAAAGTGGAAAAAAGGATGGGAAGCAACAGCTCAGTGTTTAAAGAGGGACTGCACACCATCAGAAAATATAAGTAAGTAAGTAAGTAAAAGTTTATTTATATAGCGCCTTTCACAGATATAAATCACAAAGCGCTGTACAACATGATAAAGATCAGGGCAAATACCTCTAACCAATAAAAACATCAGAAAAACAATAGCAGTGATAAAATAGAAAATAAAATCATGAGTATAAACAAAGTGAAGGTGTGAACCCGAACAAAGCCATCTTTTTGAACATTTAGGGAGGGAACGCCTGGATGAAAAGGTGAGTTTTTAGATGATTTTTTAAAGACCTCTACAGTGTTAGAGAGATGGAGATTTGAAGGTAGACTGTTCCAAAGTCTGGGTGCAATAGTCTGAAAGGCCTGTCCCCTTTGGTTTTCAGTCTGGTTCGAGGAACAGCCAGGAGGTTTTCAGATGTGGATCTGAGGTTCCGAGAGGTGATGTGTGGGGATAAAAGCTCAGATAGGTAGCTTGGAGCCTGGTTGTTAAGAGCTCTATAGGTCAGGACTAAAACTTTAAAGTGTATTCTATATTCTACCGGGAGCCAGTGGAGGGACTGTAAAACTGGAGTGATGTGTGCTCGTCTGCTGGATTTGGTTAGGAGTCTGGCTGCTGCATTTTGGATGGCTTGAAGGCGTGAGAGGGAGGTTTTGCTGAGACCAGTAAAAAGTGTTGCAGTAGTCTAAGCGTGATGACACAAAGGCATGGATGATTTTTTCCAGATCTGCAGTAGAAACCAGTTTACGGACTTTTGAAATGTTTCTCAGTTGAAAGAAACAAGAGCAGGAGATGGTTTTGACGTGTGAGTCTAAACTTAAAGCTGGATCAAAAATAACTCTCAGGTTTCTAATGTTGGCCTGGGCTGATGGGCAAAAAGACGCAATTTCTTCCTCGATTTTTGGCTGAAGTTCCGGGGGTGCAGCAATCACGGTCTGTGTCTTGTTAGCGTTGAGGACAAGAAAGTTGCTGGACAGCCAGTTACTGATCTGGGTCAGGCAGAGTACAAGTGTGGCCAGCCTGTCCAACTGGTGTGGCATAAAGGACATATAGAGCTGAATATCATCAGCGTAGATGTGGTAGGAGATGTCTGGGAAAAACTGAATGATGCCAGCTAGGGGAAGAATATAGAATGCAAATAGTAGAGGCCCTAGAACTGAACCTTGTAGGACCCCGCATGTTAGAGAGGCAGTATCTGAAGAGAAGGTTTTGGACTTCACTGTGAATGTTCTGTTGGCGAGATAAGAAGAGAGCCAGTCTAGAGCAGAACCTGAAATCCCAGCCAGGGCCTTTAACCTGTTTGGTAGAACATTGTGGTCTACAGTGTCAAAAGCTGCACTGAGGTCAAGCAGGACCATGACAGAGCATTTCCCTGCATCAGCAGCCATCAGGAGGTCATTATGCACCCTTACTAGAGCAGTTTCAGTTGAGTGCTGCTTCAGAAAGCCAGATTGGAAGGGGTCAGAGATCTTTGACTTAGAAAACCAGGATCTGAGTTGGGTTTCAACGACCTTCTCAAGTACTTTGCTGATGAAGGGTAGCTTAGAAATGGCCCTAAAGTTACTGGTGGAGCTGGCGTCAAGGTTGGGTTTCTTTAAGAGAGGAGTCACTACTGCATTTTTAAAGTAAGATGGAACACAGCCTTGGCTCAGTGAGCTGTTGATTATAGTCAACAGAGACGGACTGATAGAGGCAAGGGACCCGACTAAAACAGAGGGAGTTAAGATATCTGATGAGCATGATGAGAGCTTCATCTGACTGATTATTGAGGCTAAGTCATTTAGTGTAATTGGGGAGAAGGAGGTGAAAGACTCTGAGCACTGAGGGGCCTCCCCTCCTGAGGGGGGAGGGCTGGTGGTATGCTGGATCTCAACTCCTTGTTTGCAAAAAAGTGGAGAAAGGTGTTACAGTCATCAGCTGAAGATAGCTGAGCCTGCTGCAGAGGAGAAGACACAATGCTGGAGATGGTATCAAACAAAACCTTAGGATTATTCTTATTTTGGCATATGAGGTTGCTGAAGAAAGAAGACCTGGCATTTTCTACAGCTTCGTTGTATGACTCTAGAAGTTCTTTAAAATATTCGCGATGAACAACCAGACCTGTACTCTTCCACAGTTGTTCCGCTTTTCTATAGGAGCGTCTAAGTTCAAGAATCTGGTTGTTCAGCCAGGAAGAACTGGAGGCACTGGAACTGCGGCTGGTTTTGTAAGGGGTGACCTGATCTAGAATTTTGAGGCAGTGATCATTAAATAACTCACTGGCGTCAGATGGGTGCCAAAACTTGTGCACGTGTATTCCGCGTGCACAGGTCCACATCGCGCGTGTACGAACGGGACTCGCGCGTGGAAGTTATGACCTCTCAAGTGAAAATATACATGGCGAGAGGTCATTTGTACACTGAGAGGGAGCAAACTGTGTCTGTGAGCGCACAAGGATGTGCACAAGTGACAATCGTGCGTGTGCGCGTTGGCCAACGAGCACACGGCAGAGGAAAACATGCACGCGGCAGCCTCACTGCGCATGCGGCAACCTTTATGCGCCTCGGTTTCTGATTCTGCTTGCTCAGCTGTTGGGAGTTTTGGCACTCTGGAGGCGTGGCCTGTGGCTGATCTTTTCTGTCCTCTGATTGGTAAGTATTTTTCTGCTCCTTACCCTCTACCTCATTGGCCCATTGGTTTCCTCTCGGAGCACAATGGGGGTAGCGGAAGAACGGCTGCGGCGTGCACAGTGAGGCTACTATGCGCATGTTTTCCTCTGTCGTGTGCTCGTTGGCCAACGCGTGCACGCAAGTTTGTCACTTGTGCACATCCTTGTGCGCTCATAGACACAGTTTGCTCCCTCTCAGTGTACAAATGACCTCTCGCCATGTATATTTTCACTTGAGAGGTTCTAACGTGCAAGTCCCACGGAATACGCGCACAAAGGTTTTGGCACCCATCTGACTCCATATTACTCCACCCCTAGTCAAGATCTGAAATATGCTATGAAAGTGGGCGTTGCCAGGAGGCAGGGAGTGGCATGGCCAAGTGTGGGGAATTTCCATCCGGTGAGGGAGGGCGAATAGAAGGAGACTGTACCGATGACATGAAATTGTGCCAGCCCCAGTCAATCACAAGTTTAAAATGCAGTAGCCGCTGTTCTGACACAGGGGGCAGCACTAAGACGTTTTTAGACCTAGATTCTAGATTTCATCAAGTTTACACAAACATGTCAAAAAATGCACAGAAACAGAAAGATTGCATTTGTAAAGACCCAATTATACAGTTAATTAGCAAAAAAAAAGTTATCTGGCGTGGGCCAGACAATGCCTGCACTGCCTGCTCACCACAGCCATGGAATACATCTCATCAACACGCATCAACACTGTCTTGGAGTAGTTGGAGGGAGACTAGGGGTGTTAGCACACCTCTGTTGTTGCTTGGCTTCCCGGGGCTGGAGGCTAGGAAGGGGAGCTGGCTGTCATGTTGGGGTCTGGGGTGGTGGGATGCTCTGCTCGGCGTTGGGCGGGGGAGCCTGCTCATCATCACCCCCAGGGGAAAGGGGCGAACTCTGGGAACCGGTGATGGTTGTACTCCTTGTGCAGCAGTACCGGGACCAGAGTGAATAGGGTGTGTATGGGGAGTATGACTGGGTGTCTGGCGTGCGTGTTGCCCCTGGGTCCCGGGTCGCTGGTTTCCGGGCTCAGACGGCTTGGGGGTGGGAGGTTGCGGGCGAGCCTGTGGGCTTGCCGCTGATATCTCCCGGGACTCTGCCGGCTGCTGGTTGTGACCCCCCGGGGCAATCCTCTGTGCCTCTCGAGGGGGGCGGGGGCCTTTCTGGTTACAGTCATCCTGGGGTCCCTGCACTCTGGTACAGCTCCTGGATCTCTGGGACTTGGAGCTCCCTCCATCTCCTACACATCTTTGGGGGGGCAGATCTGTGGCCCCTCACACTCTATTGGATGCTCCTATAGAGAAAGCTTACATCTCTTTCGCCTCTGTCTCTGTGTCTGGTCGAAATTATAAAGCATTCAAAAACAATAACAATAAAGTTTTAAGTCTCAGGCGTGACATTAAAGGAGAAGCTTTGATGCTCCTGTAAGGCTTGTCACCAGCATTCAGACATTAATTATCTTTGCTTCACGGTCTGACAGGACACGTGAAATAAAATAAAATAAAATAAAAGTTATTTTGGAGTTTAGTTACTCTTTAATCACAGGAACCACTGGGAAAAAATACAAAACATCAGCCAAATAAAAAATAATCATTTTCACATTATTTAAACTTTTCAACAATTTGTTTATTTTAGCGTTTAATTTTGTAGCAATTTTTTAAACAATTTTCCACCTCCAAAAGAGTTTTACCTGAATACATGTCTAACAAATGTTTAATCGTTTTCATTTTACACTCTTTAAAAACTAGATAAATAATAATTTACAACACAGTATAAACTAACTGCTGAATGAAGTGATGGGTCTTTACAGAGCATCTCTCTATTAAAATAAACCCTGGCTTTTTTTTTGAGGATTTGGAAATATTCATAGTTAGAACTTGACATTTCAACAATCTTCATGTGAATAATAGTAAATCTGTTAGAAACTACAACAAACCAGAGCAAAGAAAATGAAAAATCTGAGCAGGATACATTTTAGCATCATTTTTATGCACCTAAAATATCTGCCCTTGTAAATATGTTAAATACAACCCACTAAAGAATGAAAATGAGGTAGCATCATTACCAGAGCTCTAAAGCTCTCCTACACTTGTTATTTCAATGCATCTGCTGTGGTCTCTGGTATAAATGAATACCAATGAATTGTGAGTTTTTCTCTGTGGATAAGAAGCTCTTATGTTTCAGGAAGTAGACGTTATCCAGAGGAGTGGGACGTAGGAAAACGGTAGAATTTTGGAGTGGTATTCATGATATTTGGACATCTCACCTCTGATGGGCTAGCAGCAACGCAACTCTACCACTAACTTTCTTTTCTTTGCAACGTTGATGTTTTATCTCTAACACAAGCCTGAAGGAGTTCTGTTGTGTTGTAAAATTGCTAATGCAGACAGTTAGCTTCTACTAGCTGAGATGCGCTCTGCTCTCTCCTGGATGCAAAAACAATCACACATTGTGAGCTAAGATGGGCGAGTCCATGAATGCAAATGTACAGTGTGACCCAGATCTGTGTGGCTTTTTCTGACCAGTTTCCCCATTGATTATAGTTTACCGGCTAAAGCAGGAAATAGGGGTAGAAAACTATTGTTTAATTAAAGAGCAAGTCAGCTCCAAATTAACTTATTTTTTCTCATAAACTATATAAATGCATGTCTAATCATGCTACAGAAAAGTGTAGTCATTGTTTTTGCACTTAAGTGCATTTTAGTTAAAAATTAAATGTTCTGCCTAAAACTGTCAGTGTTGTGCCATTGTCAGGTAAAAACTCTGCACTGCATTTGAATATAAATCTGCCATCACTATTGGCTAAGAGGTACCCGAGAACGTTAGCTGGTACCATGTGATGTCGCAATTTCGTTGTGAACCTGAGTGTGTGTGTATTTGTTGACCGCTCCGCCCTCTCGGCCTGCTAGGCAACATTATTTGCTGCATTTTTCAAACAGGAAGTGTGAGTGGAGTAAGACTCTGGTAGGGGGTGACTTGCCCTTTAAGCCTGCTAGTGACATCAAGTCAAGTCAAATTTATATATAAAACAAATTTAAAACGACATGGCAGCCTACCAAAGTGCTGAATAGATGAAGGGTAATAGGTCGAAAAGTAGATCAAACAACTAAAAACATGGAACAATCAATAAAAACTAAACCCCCATTTAAATAAGTAGTGAGAAAACAACAATAGGCTACAAATAAAACAGATAACAACCTAAATCTTGTAAAGTTTACCACAGTAAGGATAACATAAATTACCCCAAGAGATCAATGCTCAAAGGCCAATTTAAAAGTGTTTTTAGGCAGATTTAAAACACGCTAGCGAGGGAGCTAGATGGACGGACAGAGGGAGAACGTCCCATAATTTTGGAGCAGCAAAGTCAAAATCCCTTTCACCTCCAGATTTGCTTCATTGAAGGAACATAGAGCAAATGCCAATGCACAGAACAAAGGGGTCTTGTTGGAGCACACCGATTTAATAGTTCAGACAGGTAGAGTGGTGTTAGGTTAGGGCTTTCAAGGTGAAAAGAAGTACCTTGAACTGGACCCTAGCTTCAGCTAGTCAATGCATCTCTGCCAGCACAGGGGAAATATGATTCCTTCTGTTTGTGCCTGTTAGGAAACTTGCTTCTGCATTTTGGACTCTTTGTAAATGACAGAGTCTACGTTGACTTCTATGAGAAGTGAGTTAGCATAGTCTAAACGAGAGATGATAAATGCATGAATTACTAACTCCAAATATGGCCATGTCAGTACGTGTTGTGAAACTCTGTGTTATAAGTAAAAAATGGTTGTTTAAAAGCATAAATGAAATAAAGCTGTTTCTTCTTCCAGCTCTCAGAGGGTGCAGACACTTTTTTCCTCCTCTCCTCCATATCTTATCCTTAAGGCCTTTGTCTGCCTCTGTGTGCTGGGTGCACGGCTGCTTCTGCATTTTTTCTGGAAACTGGAAACTGAAATCACTAAAATGGATCTTGTCAGTTGGTCACCCAATGCGATTGATACAAATTTTTCAATGATGAGAACGGGAGAAGGGGCTCCCGGATGCCCCTCCGGGACAAACCCAGTTGGACACATCATGGACTCCTGGAAACAGTGGACCTGGATTTGTTTATCTCAGCTGTCTGTGGAGGACTCTGAAGACGTGTGGATATTTGTGGTGTTGGTGTCAGGTTTCCTCTTCATTGGCCTTGGAGGTTTCCTGGCTTACCGGAAAATTAATGAGCCGTCGAGGAATATTGGCCTGCTCCCGGAGCTTAGAGATGGTTTGCACCATGCTGTGAATTCACAGACTCACATAATTGTCGAGATGAATCATAAGCTTGGAACTATGGCCGAGATTCATTCCTTGACACAAAAGATGGATGCCATCAAGGATAGAGTGGATGAATCAGCACGGATTGGGACAGATTAATGTCCATTATTGGGATTTTGAGAGGTTGAGGACCAAGGAACTTTAAGACAGAGAGGAAATTATCTCTGTCTGGCCCCAAAACAATTTCTAATCGGAATCTGGTGCCCTTGAGCCAGCTAAGCTCCAACGAAAACTCCCCCCTCAGAAGATATGTGGAATGTGCCGTCGCTATGGCAACTCAACTCTGTCTCCTATCCTAGCCTGGGCGGGACTGCGGGAAGGCCGCCGAATCGTTCCAGGGTCACTGCAACCCTCCAACCCTCAATGCTCCTCCCCCTGTTCAGGCTGAGGGTTACATGCGCTGCTTGTAGTGGCTGCAGGAACCGAAGTGTGGATAGTCCCAAACCCACCACCCCACCTAGTGGACACTAATGTTATGTGATGTCTGAAGTCTGTTGCATATCTGTCTGAGGTGTTTTTTTTTTTGCAGAGCAAAGCTGCCCTCCCGGTGGAGGGTAACTCTGAAGTGCCCCCCCCCCCCCCCCACCTGAACCAATCCTCATGTAACCCTCTGATCTCTATTAAGGTAGTGCGACTCAGGGTTGCGAATGACCACAGTCACCAATTATTGTCATGTGTCTTGCCCATGTATGTCTGATCTCTGAATTGTGTGTACTGAAACTAATTTCCCTCTGGGATTAATGAAGTATCTTTGAATTGAATTGAATAACAACCCCATTGCCTTTACTATTCCTCTATTTTCTTCCAATGCTCTTGCTTTCCTTCTCCTTGAAGAATTAATTATTTTCTGAGACAACTTGCATTGCTGTAGTGTGAAAGACACATTCTTTGCTGTAGGTCATACACTAGTAGTACATTGATTGAACCAGCAATAATCTGAAAGGATCATATATAAAATCTTTATGTAGGCATTGTTGTTTACTCAGATATGCAAAACATTGTCATTGTTTGCCTAATGACGTTTTTTATATATATATATATATATATATATATATATATATATTTACATATATATATATATATATATATATATATATATATATGTTAAATGCATTTCGTCGCCCCCTGCTGGCGTGGGGCAGCCATTTTTCCTGCTTAGCATTGGGTCACAGTGACTGGAAATAATGTTGTTTTCAAGAATTTAACAAAATTTCTTTAATCTCATAATTTTCTATATGAGATTGTCTTAGATCTTAAATCTCACTTAGGGATGGAATATCCCTTTAACCTGTTATTATGAAAGGGCTTCAATTTTTCATGCTTTGACCTCATTTATATTTTCACAAGATCATTTTTTTATGTATTTTGCTTGTTTTGAATATGCAGATGGTGTGCCAGTCAGGTTGTCCATTTATCCATTTAAATCTTAAACATTCTTTAGGAATATAAATGCTTTTTCAATCTCACGTCAAAATGTTTCTGGTGTGATTGACTGCCTCAGCATGAGGCTGATTAATGGGCCAACGGGTGAAAAAAATCCTTTTAATTGGCGGCCGGTGCTTATCGATGTCAGAGTTTTAAAAAATGAATGACAGGTTCTTGTGCTTTCAGACATGAGACAGGTTTAGGGAGCTGGTCTAACTGCTGCTGGACATTAATTGGTTGGAATTTAACTGTCTCTGTGGGAAGGAATATTTCTTTTTTTATTAAAACTCTGGAAACATTTTGTCTTTCTATCTTGATGTTTTGAATATTACTGCAGTATTGCTACATCTGTTTACTTTTTTTTCCTGTAGTAAGCTTAAAGTCAGATTTACAATATTTATTCATTTAATGCATTCAGCAAAAAAGAAAAAAAAAACTGCTGAAGAAATTAATGCACAACATCAGCAAAATAAGGGAGACGAGATATGTACATGCTTCTCTGAATAATGGTATATTTTTCAGTATCTGCATCTGCAGAAGAGTAGTAGGACTTGTCTGTTCAAAGGACAGGAAATCACACCTCCTCATCTTTATTACGTTCAAGACTGAACTTTAATTTATGCTGTGTTCACTGAAAAGTGAAAGCGAGAGTTCTAAATTTTCTGTCAGTTTAGGGAGAAGACGAGGCAGCATGCAGGGATAATCTACATAAATGTGAAAGTGCATGGAGCAGGAATCAGAACACCTTGTTTTTTATTTTAATTTATTTTTTATTAGTTTGCACAAAAGATGTAATCAATATGAGATAAACAATGAGAAGGAGGGTCTTAAAATCTATTCTGAATTTAACAGGCAGCCAATGGAGGGAAGATAAGTCAGGAGAGATATGATATCTCTTTTTAATTCTCATCAGAACTCTAGCTGCCACATTTTGGGTGTAATGGAGGTTAAAAAGTTACATTTTAATTAATGACCAGAGATATTAATTATCCATATCTAGTATGGACCCCATCTCTGGACACTGGGCTATTTAAATCAGAAGAGTGGTTCTTTTTATTACAGGGAAATTAAATAAACACTTTGCATGAACTGAGAGAAGAGAGGAGAGAGAGAGAGACCTCCAAATGTTTAAGCAAAATTTATTACCAGTATCTAAATGATTTTAAACAGTTTAACAGGACTAACTCTCTAGTGATGGATGCTCATGGAATGGAATGTGAGGTGGAGTGTGTGTTGGTGTGATGTCAGTTCAGAACCTCCGTTCTGGAGAAGCGAGTCTGAGTGGGAGATGATGTTTTGCTCCTAACTGATCAACGTTTGAACCGTGGTCAGAAAACAACATGAGACGCCATCTGTGTCGCTCTACATTACCCGTCAGTGAGACTCCCGTACAGATCAGGCTGCCAGGTTCACGACCTTCCACTGGTACTGGAGCAGATGAAACAGCGTCAACAGCACGACAAACCAGTCTTTGGATAGTCTCCAGGTAAAAAGCGACAGGTGTTTCACAACGTCAAAGGGACCCCCCTTTGGGTCAGCGATTTCAACTTTTATTCTGAAGGAACCGTTGTTTTGTTGATAACAACAACAGGATTCCCCAGTTTGGCAGTTCTTAGCTTAAAAGAAAAAGTACAGAAGGCCCGTCTGTACTTCACTTAGCGAAGAACTTCAGGGGATCACGAGAGCTGGCTGAATATTGAACTTAAAATGGCGTTGCTCTGTTTTATTAATCTTGATGTTTATAAATCTGGACGAATCACAGCTGACAGATTAAATAAACACTGCAGAGACTCTGCCACGCTTCAGACAGGAGGTTCTGATTGGATTTGTGGCAGCAATGTGTCATGTGATTGCTTACCTTTGTATCAGCATGTCTAGTGGCTAGAATAAGTCATTTACTTATTAAAACAATCATAACATTGTGATTTCACAGATCGGTCACATGGGTATTATTGACTAACACTTTGATGGATTAACTTAATTAAAATAGAGTTCTTTGATTAATTAAAATAAAAGAGTTCATTCTTTGTTCTTCTGTCTTCATCGCTGGAATGTAAACAGTTTAGAAGCGAATGCATGACCTTGAGGCTGTTTCATGCACACTGACACTGTGTCAAAAGGAACCAGCTGTTAGAGAGGAGAAACGGCTCCTTCATCACGTTACATGGGCAAGCTGAAGACTTTTAACTACATTCTGTGGACGTCCTGATAGTAATGAATTACAGTAATCCAGTCTTTAGGTAATAAATGCATGAACTACTTTTTCAGCATCCCTCCTGGAAAGGATGCTTCTAATCTTAGCAATATTCCAAAGGTGGAAGAAGGAAATGCTACAAACCTGTTTAACAAGGGAATTGAATGACATGTTCTGGTCAAAGATAACACCAAGGTTCTTTACTTTGTTCTCAGTGACTAATTTAATGCCGTTCAGATCAGATGATTGACTAAGCAGTTTCCTTTTCTGAAGTTCCGGTCCAAAGATGAGATTTCAGTCTTGTCTTGATTCAAAAGCAGGAAGTTTAGAGTCTTCCTTAGAGATAAGGTGAGGAGCTCAGTCAGTCATCCGGGAGGGGCTGAGAGTAGACCCGCTGCTTCTCCACGTTGAGTGGACCCAGTTGAGGTGGCCTGGGTATCTGGTCAGGATGCTTCCTAGATGCCTCCCTGGTGAGGTTTTCTGGGCATGTCCAACTGGGAGGAGACCCAAGGGAAGACGCAGGACACACTGGAGGGACTATGTCTCTCAGCTGGCCAGGAAATGCCATGGGATTCCCCTGGAGATGCTGGCCCAAGTAGCTGGGTAAAGGAAGGTCTGGGCCTTCCTGCTTAGGCTGCTGTCCCCGCGACCTCACTCCAAAAAAGTGGCTGAAAATGGATAGAAAATAATTTTATAAGAACAGTGATCAAATGAGATTTTTGCTGCTCTGACTGATAAACTCCTCAGATTGAAGGGACAAAAAGGTCAACTTCTTGAGTTGCAAATTAAATTTTACTGTTTATTAGTTTATTAATGTTTTTTGTCCAAATATTAAAGTGTATTCTGTCAAGTTTGAAACTAGGAAACAAAATCTCACAGTAAAGTTTTTGGTGACCTGAGGCCAGAAGTTACTTCTTACCATCCCACAAATTCTTCCCAAATCTGATAAATGTTTTATGACACCAGCTCATCGGATGTTAGAGTGATGACTGAGGATGTGCAGGAAAATGTCTCCTAGCCCTGACAGTTAATCTCGGTTGGGGCCTTTATGAGTGGAGTCAGCATGTTCTCCTTGTAAATGGGTGTTTTTTTCTGGTGTTCTGGTTTTCCTCCCACAGTCCAAAATGATGAATGTTGGGTTAACTGGTGATGCTAGATTGGCCTGAGATGTGTGAGTGTGGGTGTTTATGTTGTGACGCTGTGATAGACTGGTGACCCGACTTGAACTTCTGGAATAAGCTCCACTAAACCCTAAATAGGACAAAGTGGGGAAAGAAAATGAATGGATGGATGTTTTATCTGAGAGATTGTGGCAGGTAACCTAGTTTCACCCACCCAGTGGTAGAAAACAGACAACCACAACATGTACATAAAAAACATCTTTTTTTTTCTGAATATAAACCAGAATATGATCTTAATAAAACAGGTCTCCCCATAAGTAACTGCTAATATTAATATTTTTGAAGTGTCAGATGCTCTAATAGTCTTTCATTTCAAAGCTACAATTAATGATCTTCAGTTTATTTTATAATGGGAAATTTTAGGGAATTAGGGAGAATTTTTAATTAAAAATTAGAAACCACATACAAATCCTTAAGTGACTAAAGCTTTGTGAAAATGCAAAAAATAATTAACAAAACATGGTGGATTATATAAAATTTCTTGTGAAAAGGTTACAGAGGTGTTTGGGTATTTTACCTTTAGGCTTCACATTCTACCATTATTTATTGGAAGACCAAGTTCACTTGTTGTTTTCCACACATTTTCAGTGATTTCTATTAGGGATGAGCCGGATACTCGTTTCAGACGAGTATCCGGTACGGATAAAGCATTTTTGACGAATACGAGCATGAGACGAGTAAACCTCGGAAATATCTGTAATCGTGCTGAAGGAAAATCCTCATTGGGTAACTGACTGTCTTCACGCTCTGTGATTGGCCAGTCACATAGAGTGCCTGCCCCTCCCTACACACAAAACTCTCTAGCCGGCCGGGAGCGCAGTCCGTCCGGCTCATCCACGCACCACGCACACAGACAGTAACGGATCTTGCTGTGATTGCTTCACTGTTGCTCACGTTTCTTCAGTTTTCCCTAGGTTTTCTTCAGCTCGCCTCTTTTTCAGTTGAATATTTAAAGTTACTTTTTTCGTAACTTACTGTACATGGTGCATTTGACAAGACAGAGCTGACGTGCTGCATTAACTCACTACCTCGGCTCCGGTCGGGTTTTTTATTTTTTTAACTCCATCTCTCTCCCTCTCACCCTCTCTATCCCTCTCAGACACACACACCTTAACCAAAATTGTTTTGTTTAACTTTGTGTGGGGCAAAATGCCAAGAACGTAAAGACAAAAAATCAGTTTAATCAAATTAAAATACAAAATATATATATAAAGTTGTGTCTGGTTCTAGCATTTCCTATTTCCTAGTTCCTACTGCATGAGTTCAGATGTATTAATCCATGCACTTAAATATTAATGTTCTGGTTTTATTGAAAAACTTGTTCTGTAATAGTTTCTTTACTATTGTGATCAAAAATATGTAATCTCAATTCTGAGGCTGCTCTGTAAATAGTTTTCAAATAAACGATACACATATCAACTTCTAATCAATACATATCAATTTCAGACTTAAAATAATGTATTGATGTAAACCACACCCACTTCCAGTTAAACCACGCCCATTCCCAGTACAGAAACAGATAATTTAGTTGGTTGAACAGATAGAGATACAGATACTGATAGTGGTGTACTCACTCATCCCTAGTGCAAAGGTATACCCTGGGTTTTAATATGACACCTCATTTAAGACCAAATCTTAAGACAGTTTTTAACTATGGTATTACAACTCACAAGGCATTAATATAAACTAAAGACCATGACAAGTGCACTGAAACACTGGCTAAAACCAGGCTTGCACTGTGCAGATTTTTTACTTGTTGCATTCAGTTCCATCTCAATTGTACGACTTCCTCATGTAGTAGCAACATGTTGAAGCAGAAAATATGTTTATGTTTATGTATTATTTACCATAATTGCTCTTACTGTTTTCAGCTGGCCCAACTGGAGCTATTACACAACTGTGTTACCCACAGATGGGTTTCCTCCTGTTTCCCAATAGCAGATAGTACAAAGCAAAAGATTAAGAAAGACAAAACGCATTAACAGACACTCAAGGCCCTTCAGTGCAATTCAATATGCTAAAGAATAGTTGAATTTACAGAATTCTCCAGACCATTAAGTCGGAAGAACCTGAGATTGTTGTGGCAGTACTGATGTCTGTTGTCTTTCAGGCTTGCCGTAGTTGTAGGACGACACAGAAGTTTATGGGGGTTGGACGATCAAGATAAAAGAAAGGAAGTAAACCAAGATTTTCAGATGTGTTTTATTTGACATAAACACACCAGAACATGCTTTCTTGGCAATGCTTGTGTGGAGAAAAGTGTAAAATTAAAAAGACAATGTGTGTAGACACAGAAATAGCTGGGCAGCCGTGTATGCATATGTTCTGTGTGAGCGGTTATGCTACATTTTGGGTCACACTGCTGCCTCAACAATGTGAAACCCTCACGAGGAACGAGCAAGATATCAAACATGTTTGAAATTAATGTGCCCGCTCAATTGCTGATCGGGAGCTGGTTATGAGTTGCAAATGTCCTGTATACTACATGATACAAAATTCACCCCTAAATCAAAGTAGCACAGTGTACTCCTGGCTTAAACTGTCCCACAGTTACAACAAGGACCAACTTTTGTGCCATCTTCAAGATTTCATTGGCCCCATCTGGCTGCCCCAATAACATACTGCTCATAATGATGGAAGGATTGATGGAAATGGCTTTTTTTCTGTGACTTGATGTGATTCTCATCAAATAAAATGTAACCACTTAGTTACATGAGTTCCTCCTCCAGCTCACTCTCTTCATATAATGATGAGACAGAGGAGGCCATTTTTTTAAGTTCTTTGAGAACTTCTTCCAAGTTGTCTGCTGCTTCTCTGACTGAGTGAACAAATCTCATGATCTCAGATCTGATTTCAGCTTTGTTTGAGCCAGACTGATCTTCTGTTTCAGATGTTTCTGTTGTGTCGCACTCTTGCATCTCTGTGTTGAACAATAACTTCGACGTATCAAATGAGTCATTGCCATCAGGTTTAGACCCTGAACTAGAGGAAGGTGCATCTTGCTTCTCTGCTTCCTTTGCTCCCCTGATGTGGTGAATCTCCCTTGCATCCATTGCAATGAAAAAAATATCCACTGCCACAAATAAACCAGAAAATATACCTGATACTACCTCAGCTGCACGCACTGCCCTTGACGTTTGTGCAGCAATCTTTCCAATGGTCACCACTGAACCCAGTCTGATTAGTTCAGTGATGCCATCTAAGCCTCTTCCTGCCCTGAAGCCAAGCCTCATCAGGTTTTGCTTTTTTAAGTTGCTGTCAGTGTCAGATACTTGGGGGCAATGGTTGCTGATGGTTTGCAAACTAATGTTAATCTCCAACAGCCAGGTGACCACTGCTCTAGTTTTCTGGTCAAACTCTTTAATCATGCTGTGAATAGCTTTGCGATCAGAGGACTGGTTGACCATATTTGTGATGTTTGAGGCCCCAGCAGTGACTCCACCTACAGCACCAACACCTACACCAACTCCTGTGACAATGAGTGAAGCTCCCAAAGTGAATGGTGCCAGTATAAGTCCCACAATGGATGTAATCCCACCCACTGCTCCAATCACTCCTCCAGTCAGACTGCCGATAGTTGTGCCCTCGTGAACGCGTTCCAAACCATCAGCCAGGGCCCTCAGATCTTTCAGCTTGGCTTGAAGTTCATTGACTGTTGTCTTGCACTGACAAAAAAGAATAAAAGAGATTAAACAATTATTCCCTACAAAACTCAAAATATTTTAAGCCCTCTGCACACTTCACTCACTCAAAAGGGCAGTCAGTGTTCTTGGAAAAAACTGTTCAAGCAAGCTACAAAAAATAAATAAATAATATATATTTTTTATTTTATTTATATTTTTTATATAGAAAAATGCCGTGTTTCCTTAGCATTAAATTCTTAGCAAAATCAGCCAATCTTTCTTAAATTGTAAAATTAGAAACACAAGGCATATGGTGCTTCCACATCTGGGCCAACCCAGTCCCACCCAGGTGGTGTTTTTTGGATTCACATTTGGGTAGCTTGATTTTTTTTCCATGTTCAACAGGCAGTTTTTTCAGACCCTGGTGGTCTGCTTCAAGCTGCATTGACCACACCCACCCACCTCTGAATAATAGGCTGGCTCAAATTAATGCCTACCATTAGGGGAAGCTTCAGATTGGCGGGTAGGATCAGCCAATGGGGACTTCTCCACATGTCTTTTTCCCCCGCACACATGCTCGCAGGTTTCCACATTCCAGAGAACTTAGCTATTATGACTGTCCTACTGATTGTACAAAGGTTTATTGTTGAACTTGATGACACCTCGATTGGTCATGGTCAAATCTTAATCAAACGTTTCTGACTACACAGTGGGATGCAAAGGAGGTGAAAAGAGTTGTCTGCTGGGAACGCCTGGATCAACCACAGCACTGTTGTGTTCTTTGCTTGACTCAGTTAGAACTTCTGGAGTGTTTCTCAATGCCAAGGAACCTCACCATGATCCCTTGGCCGCTCACCGGTTGCCTACGAGATACATCATCAGGAACCGCCAAGGCGTTTTCCAATGTTCATGTTCTACCGAGGCATCTGTTCTCCATTTGTTAGCCTTTTAGCCAGTTGAGCAAGGATACACAGGAGGTGTCTTGTAGCCCAGCCTTGGTCAAAAATATCCCAGAATGCACCGCAGTATTTTCAAAAGGATGGCGGATCAGAAGCTATATATGTATATGTATGTATGTATGTATGTATATATATATATATATATATATATATATATATATATATATATATATATATATATATATATGAACAGATCCATGTGCCTTTTAGTCATTATGATGGCATGTTGCATTGCTGTTGTGTCTCCTTCTCCCTGCACTTCTAGTACTGGTTTCATCTTTCTTAGCAGGAATTACATAGCAGAATCATCCATAATTTCTCAAATGCGTGTGTGAGTACAAACCTACTGGTATGGGCCCCAGACCAACACCACTTAGCCTGAACTGGACCGGGCCAGATGTGAAAGTACCAATAATGAGTTCATTGAAGTTATATATTTCATACCTTTGTTGTTAGACACTTTAGCACAATGGGATGCGCCAAGACCTCATTGGCAGTTGGTCTAGCCATAGGGTCTGTCTTCAGAAGGTCACTTAAGAGATAACCAAGCTCTGGTGAAAAGTTGCTTGGGAGAGTTGGGCAGACACCATTAATTATCTTTGGAATGAGGTTGATTGTATTCTCAGCAGAGAACTGAAAAACAAAAATAGTTAATCATTTTCTGATTTTCTTTTAAATTACTGAAGTTTACATTTATGTTCTTCATTAGCATTAGCATTATTCATTGGCACTAGTGCATATTTCTAAATTCCCAGTAAAAAAATCTATTTGTTTATTCAAACATAATTATTCAACTATTACTGATTTCCACTCTGCATTTTAACAGTGTTCCTATTGTAAGCTGCAGTTTTATACAAACTGTGGATCAATCTCAATAGGACCTAATTTAATAAAAGTTAAGATGAAGAATTTATGTCACCACTTAAAAAATATTTTTAAAACAGAAAATGAAGGGTCTTTAGGTAGAACACGATGGATACACAAATTTTTACATGTGTCCAACAGACCGTTTAACCATCCATCCTTTCTTTTCTTTCTTATAATTTTCTGCAGCCTTTGTGTGCTGTTCAATTTCAATCAACGATGAACCCATGTTCTTGTGCCTAAGTGTAGGTCTCTCACAGGTGTGGTGACCACGGTGACCCCAAATGAACCTTTGTGTCAATATGTAGGAATTTGCATAGCTTAAATTAGTTAAGTAAATGATTTTAAATGGATACATTCTTTGTATAAGCAATGTTTACTATATAAAATGATGAAGGGTAATAATGTAACACAGCATTTTGTTGTGATATTGGTAAGTTAAACCCAGGGTTGAGGGCAAATAGACAGGTACATATAACTCTGAGGAGTGAATAGCAGCAACAGGGAAAAAAGAGACAGCTATCAGCGACAAAACACTCAAATTATCTCATAACTGGGGAAGCTGACCACTGGTTGAGTACAGGTGTGTGATTACAGATGGATGGCAGTTGTGAGTGAGAGGTAAACACAAGAACAATGGAAAATCAAAACACTCATAACAATTATGAAAAAAAATACTAACATTACTGAAAATATTCATATGCCACATTAACTGGGATCCAACCA
Source organism: Nothobranchius furzeri (assembly GCF_043380555.1). NCBI lineage: Eukaryota > Metazoa > Chordata > Actinopteri > Cyprinodontiformes > Nothobranchiidae > Nothobranchius > Nothobranchius furzeri. Next base: position 94,238,821 of record NC_091741.1, on the reverse strand, counting down.
ATTAGAAATCAATTACAGAAAATCCACAACTGAGCCAATAATGATGATAAATCAATTTCTTATGTAACTTACTGCTTTCTTCTTAGTGCAGAGTTCAACAAGTATGCATCCCACTGCCCAGATGTCACTGAAAGTCATGTTTTACATCAGTACAAAATAAAATCATTGACTATAAAAATTACAGGCTAACTCATGTTACATTAACCCTCAGGAGGCAGGCATTGCAGATTTGCAACAGTTAAAACCTACCTACCTAGTTACTCCATATACGTATTTCATGAGCATTTTTTAACTAAGAAGTACCCCTGAAGTACTTAGTTGTTCGTCCTTTTCATCAAAACTTATTTTGAGCTTGAGACGGTTAAGTAACAGATGGTAATAATTCTAAGTTATTTTTGTTATGAATGTCTCATGGTTAGTTTACAACAATCAATGTCAGACAGTTACCCCCCCCCCCCCCCCCCCCCCCCCCACACACACACACACACACTCCCCTGAAAAAAAAATCTAGCATGCCTGCATAGAAATGTTTTATGTTTTGGTTAAAAATAAATACCTTTTGGCATCATATTCGCCTTTTGTGAAGACCTCAGGTGCCAGGTAATTTAATGTTGCATTTGGATTTGTGCTGGATGGACTGTTTGAACTGTAAGAAAAAATCATCAAATCAATGAAGTAAAATAGATTATATCCTGTTATGTAAAGTCTGAAAAATAAATCTTTATCTCTTTTGCCTTTAGACACAGTTATGAGCGAGTGAATGATACTGATCAGTTTAAGAATTCCACCTTTCTCCAAACTGCCTTTGTTTCAGACAAGATTTGTAGAATACGCCTAATCTCATGTAATTCTGAGATAGAGACATTTTAGACACTGTATTCATGCTGATGTGACAGGGTGAGCATCCTGTCACTGTAACCTGATTGATCATATGCCGTGGCTACTTGGCCACAGGGATATTCCTTTGGCAGACTGGTTAGCATGTGTGACTCTCACCCGGGAGTCTGAGGATCAAATCCTACTCGGACCCTTGTTTCTCCACCTTGCCACATTAAAATATTACATTCAGGCGTGGGGCTCGATTAAAAGCTAATCTAATTAATCAAACTTTGTTATCAATTAGTCTGGATTAATCACTTTTTAATTGTTCAGGACAATTTGTCCCCCAGATATGTTATTGTATTAAAGAAAATGTTACTAAAGCACAGTTGACATACTCACACTTTATTAAGTGTATTTCTGTAACCGCAAGGTCTGTTTGATTACTTTAGCCTCAATTTCAAGGTAAATATTAGTATATGTGTTGCTTATGTAAAAATGGACATGGAACATTGCAAAATGAACTGAACTGAAAGTGACAGCACAGCACTGCTGATATATACATATACATATATATAATCGGTTCAATTAATTTGTCTTGTAGCCCAGCCTTTGTCAAAAATATTCCAGAATACACCGCAGTATTTTCAAAAAGATTGCGGATCAGAAGCTATATATATATATATATATATACACAAAGCTTGCGGCTCTGATCAACTATCAGCAGAGCACATGAAGTATGCTAGCTGTAGAGCTCAGGTGTTGCATTGTGCTTTTCCGGCTTTTTGAAGCATGGAATCTTGCCTGACCATATGTTAGATGTTCTCTTAGTCCCTATAGTCAAAGAGAAAACTGGAAAAATTGCCTGTATTGATAACTATAGGCCTATTGCTATGGCAAGTGTGTTGTCCAAAGTGCTTGAGCATATTTTGCTGGATAGACTGCAAAATTTTATAACTATGACAGAGAGTCAGTTTGATTTTAAAGGTAAACTTAGTACTGACTTGTGTATCTACGCTTTAAAAGAAACAGTAAGCAAATACATTAGGCATAATACTTTGTTTTTATGTGTTTTTTAGATGCCTCTAAGGCCTTTGACAGAGTCAATCATCAGAAATTATTCATCAAGCTACAAAACAGAGGGGTCCATTCATACCTAGTCAGGATTTTGCACTTCTGGTACTCTCATCAACTGATGCAGGTAAAGTGGGGGACAGAAGTGTCTGAACCTTTCTCTGTATCGAATGGAGTCAGACAAGGCGGGATTCTGTCTCCTGTCCTTTTTAACCGGTACCATGACGAGCTGTCTGTTACTCTGAATGATAGTAAGACTGGATGCTTGGTGGGTGACCGCCTTGTAAATCATTTAATATATGCAGATGACCTAGTCCTCATGTCTCCCTATAGCGCAGGCCTGCAGCAGCTGCTCAGGGCATGTGCTAAGTATGGTGAGCAATTTGACATCCTGTTTAACCCTAAAAAGAGTGTGGTTATGATTGCTGCTACTAAAGGGGACCTGAAGCTTAATTTTCCATCTTTTAACTTAACAAATCAGGTCCTCGAAGTGGTAAGCAAAGTAAAATATTTGGGGCACATTTTAAAAAGTGACCTCTGTGATGACGAGGATATTAAGAGGCAATGCGGTAAATTGTACATGCAGGCTAAACACTCTGGCACGTAACTTTGGCATGTGCTCAGATCCTGTTAAAGTGTCCCTCTTTCGTTCCTTTTGTACTCCTCTCTATACAGCCCACTTGTGGTGCAACTATAGTAAGGTAGTAATGAAGAAGCTTCAAGTGGACCTCTGCTAGTCCTTTGTTTGTTGTAAGTAACATCCCTACTTTTCATGCGCTTATGAGGCTCTTCGTGTATAGATTCATCTGCGGTTTGAGTTTGTCAGCTAACGCTGTTGTTAGAGCGCTGTCATTGTTAACATATAGCGACACGAGGTACTCCTCAGTCCTTTTTGAACATTGGAACAACTGCCTATATGGTCTGTAATTAGAATGTTTTTTTTTTTTTTACTTTTATTTTATTCTTGTTATGGACATATCCCATGTCTGAAATAAAGTTTAAATGAATTAAAAAAAAAAAAAAAAAATATATATATATATATATATATATGTGTGTGTGTATATGTATATACATACACACACACACACACACACACATATATATATATATATATATGTGTGTGTGTGTGTGTGTATATACATATATATATATATGTGTGTATATACATATATATATATATATATATATATATATATATATATATGTGTGTGTGTGTATATATACATGTGTGTATATACATGTGTGTATATATATGTATACATACACACACACACATATATATGTGTATATATATATATATATATACACATATATATGTGTGTGTGTGTATGTATATATATATATATATATACACATATATATGTGTGTGTGTGTATGTATATATATATATATATATATATATATATATATATATATATATATATATCAATCAATCACACACACACACACACACAATTTCTTCCAGAGTAATGCTCCCCCTATCTAGCCACACTCCTGAACAGACATTCCCCATCACGCGCTCTGCGCTCCTCTAACAAGGCCTGCTCGCTGTCCCTCGTTCGAGGTGTCGTACTCGCGGGGACCGGGCTTTCTCAGTCCTAGCACCGTCACTCTGGAACCAGTTGCCACCCTCAGTTAGGCTGTCCCCCCTCTCTGCCAGTCTTTAAGAGTCACCTAAAAACCCATCTCCTCCGCTTGGCGTTTCCTGAACATGTTTGAATTTGGCCATCTTTAATGTTGATTTTATTTCCCTGTTTTCATTGGTTCACTCTATCCCTTGTTTTACCCATTTGTCTTCTACTGGAATGTTTGACCTTTTTTGTAATTTGTAATTTGAACTGCTTTTATTTTTGATTTATTCACCATATTTAACTTTGTCATGTACTATGTTCAGCGCCTTGGGCTACCTGACAGGGTTGAAGAAGGCGCTTTATAAATAAAGCTTTGATTGATTGATATATATATATATATATATATATATATATATATATATATATATATATATATACATATTTATATATATATATATATACATACATACACACAAATTAGCAGATTTTTAACATTTTAGACCCTATGCAATCAGGGTTCCATCCCGGTCATAGTACTGAGACTGCCCTTCTTTGAGTTTTTAATGATGTTCTGCGGCCACTGATTCTTGCTCCCATGTTCTACTGGTGTTGCTGGATCTCACAGCTGCTTTTGACACCGTAGACCTTGCTATACTTCTGTCCCGACTGAACCAGATAGTGGGTATCCATGGAACTGCCCTGAACTGGTTCAGATCGTACCTCAGCATTAGAAGTTTTAGTGTGAGGTTGGGGGATTTTGCCTCTGAAGCCTCCTCTCTGCCCTGTGGCTTTCCCCAAGGCTCTATTTTAGGACCTCTGCTTTTTAATCTTTACATCCTTCCTCTGGCAGCTATGTTTAGGTGGCATGGCATGTCTTATCATTTGTATGCTGATGACTGCCACATTTATGTTTCATTAAAAGCTCAAGAGTCGCTGCAACCGGCTGTGGATTGCCTGAATGAGGTGAAGGTATCGCTTTACAATAACTTTTTACATTTGAACGAGTCTAAGTTGGAGGCTCTTTTACTTTTTCCTCCCTCTCCCACTGCAGTTAGTCCTGTCCTGCCACCCTGTTTTTGCAGCTTAGTGAAGCCAACCATCACTAACCTGTGGGTGGTTTTGGACCCAGAGCTGCAGATGGACTCTCACATAAGCCAGGTGGTTAGATCCTGCTTTTTCCAGCTTTGCCGGCTATCAAAGATGAAGTCCATCCTGACTATCCTATTTACTTCTTGTTTTTGGACAATTCCTGCCCCATGCTCCTTTAAGTAATGTTACAGTTACTTTCCTAGGTAATTTATAAATGTTACAATGTGATAACTGAGTTACTAACTCATTTATATTGGGCAAGGTAATTTGTCGCTATAAATAATTATCTTTTAAATGCAAGATGCCCGACACTGATGGTAGGTTCTGTCCATCTACTCCCACTTTCATTTTCTGAAGTTCTCCTTCTCTTAAGGGTGACTGGGAACTGGTGCCTGGTCGCCAGTCAAACAACACCAAACACACACCCTTTTGAATCAAATAATGAACCCACTGACATCCCACAAACATAACTACTTAAATAACTCACCTTTCATTGATGTTTCCAAATCCACTCAAACGCACCAGTCCAAATTCATTGAGCAAAACATTCTACAGAAAAGTGAAAAATGAATTACAAAAAATCATATAAATTATAAATGACCCAAAACTGAAAACATTATGTATTGTTATACTCCATAAAATGTCCCATATTTTTGTGTACATTAGGCAGTTCAAGTCTGTTTCATTTTACAAACATTAAAATCTGTGACCACAAAAATACAGTAAACCCGTTTGTTTCAGTGTTTGTGTAAAGCATCTGGAACCTTTGGTGTCAGGTGTTTGTGAAACAAAGCTTCTTCATGAATGGTTTTCAGAGCCACACAGATCTCAACAATCCAGTTTAGTATCTACAAAACACAACAGGGCAGGAAAAAGAAAAGTTGTGAAAAAGGACAATTTTTTTATGTTGTGACTTAAATATGTAAAGATGTGCTTTACAGTTTCATACCTCTGACTCCTGTGGAGACTCAGGCGGGTTTAATTCTATTTTATCAGCAAGACTTCCTCCTGGACAGTAGTCCATCACGACATAATAAATCCTTTGTTGCACATCTGTATTAGAGTGATAAAACTATTACCGTTTTGAGCATGAAGGTTTAAAAAGATTGACTCTCATAAACAGGTTATATTATTTCCAGCTACTTAATTGTGGTCTCAGTGAAATATCAATGTTTTACATTTAAATTCTTGATAAACTTGTAAAATGAGTAAAATATTAATTTTTTGTTATGAGATACATTTTTCAGCACCTAGTAATTTATTTTCCAGTTCTGTTTCTTTGTGTTTACTTAGCCCTGTGAACTCCAACAAACCTCAAGCTGTGACTTTATGCATACGTTGTATTTAATCAAATACAGATCAATGTTCATCTGAGCCAAAAAAATACCTTTAAATGATTGCTTCATGTCCACAACGTGAGGGTGGTTTAATTTCTGGAGAGTTTCAATCTCTGAAGTTAATGTAGTAACAGCTTCACTGGGTAGCTGTAGAAAACATTCCATCTATTAGTGTAATGTGACTAATTTTACTGTGAATTAGGAAAAACACCAAACTTACCTGATTTAGATTAATCATCTTAATGAAAAAAGAATCATTTCCTTTAGTGGCAATAGCACAGTCTTCAGCTTGTTTTGATAGCACATAGCCTTCCTGTGCTAGCTTACTCTGTTCTTTCCCCATTGTTTGCTTTCCTAAATATGCAAGTATATACAAGTGATCAAACCAGAAGAAATAGTTATAGAAACAGTTGTTATGTAGCATCTGGAGTTATTACGACTATTATAGCTGTTTCAAGGAAGTAATGAAAAAGTCAAGCTTCCTATTGTTATCCACTTCTGTGTGAATCAGCAAATAATCCCCTAAAACTGGTAAAAACAAAGCATAAACACACAGTGTAAACAATGTACATACCCAAGTTCAAAACCTATCGGTGACCAAAAGTCTGTGATTTGCTCTTGATTTGCTTCTGAAACATGCAGGAAGGGAGCTGGAACTCCTACTGCAGAATGGAAAATGAAAGTGAACAGTGCACATTTGTCACATGGGAGTGGAAAGTTACACACAGAAACTCTTTTGTTTGTGATGTCAGCCTGAGCTGGGGTGGGGTTGTACTGCGCTGGTCCCTTAGCAGCACTGAAAGTAAACAAATATGTGTCAAAGTAGAATTAGAAAAAAATAAATCCATGAAAATAAAAGGACAAAGGCCTGACTCTACATGAAATGAGAAACATTGTTTAGTTTAATAATATGAACTTCAGAGGTAAACACACAAGTACTCTAAGAACAACTTTTATTTTATTTTTGTTTGTTTGTTTGTTTTTTGTTTATTTTAGAAGATAAAATAAAGTTTCAATAAACACTAGTGATTAGTTATTTGAAAATAAAAAGTGGCTGCGCAGTATAGCTGTTGCCTTTTACCATGAAGGTGCTGGGTTCGCTTCCCGGCCTGGGATCTTTCTGCATGGAGTTTGCATGTTCTCCCTGTGCATGTGTAGGTTGTTTCCGGGCACTCCGGCTTCCTCCCACAGTCCAAAAACATGACTGTTAGGTTAATTGGTCTGTCTAAATTGTGCTTAGGTGTGAGTGTGAGTGTATGCATGATTGTTTGTCCTGTGTGTCTCTGTGTTGCCCTGCGATGGACTGGCTCTCTGTCCAGGGTGTACGGGCGACGGTGGCACAGGAGTTAAGTGCTCGCCCCGTAATCGGAAGGTTGCAGGTTGGAGCCCCGCTCAGTCTGTCGCTGTCGTTGTGTCCTTGGGCAAGACACTTAACCCACGTTGCCTGCTGGTGGTGGTCGGAGGGACCGGTGGCGCCAGTGCTCGGCAGCCTCGCCTCTGTCATTGCACCCCGGGGCAGCTGTGGCTACATCGTAGCTCATCCCCACCAGTGTGTGAATGTGTGTGTGAATGGGTGAATGACTGATTGTGCTGTAAAGCGCCTTGGGGGTTTCCAGGACTCTAGAAGGCGCTATATCAAATACAGGCCATTTACCATTTAACCCCGCCTGATTGGCCGTTGACCGCTGGAGATGGGCACCACCATGTCTTTGGTTTTGCACCATGTAGAGCATGTCCGTGGTGTTGTGTTGTGAGGAGCCTGGCAGCAGTGACAGGAGGACTGTATCTGTGAAGGAAACAGGATCCCCCCCCCAGCCTTCCTATTGGAGTCTTATGTTGTGAACTGTTGGTGTTCGTGCTTATATGTTGAGGCGTTTTTTTGCATAGCAAAGCTACGCCCTGTCGGGAGTAACTCTGGAATGCCTTTTTTCCCTTCCCACATTTATCCTCATGTAATTCCCTTTTCATCTAAATGAAATGAGCGCCTCATGGCTGCTCTCGTGGTCTGCCTGTATCTGTTTTGTCTACGTGTGTGTGTGTAACCTTGATCAGGCTGTGCTGCGGAGTCAAGTTCCTATGCTTTGGGACGCTGGAGCACTGGCAATAAAGCTTTTCTGATTCTGATTCTGATCATCAGCGTATTTCACCAGGTGACAGTTGGGATGTGTGGATCTGCAGTCGTCGGTGTAGAGGATGTAGAGCAGGTGGGAGAGCACACAGCCCTGGGGGGAGCCGGTGGAGGTGGAACGGAGACTGGAGAGACACTTATTGACCCGAACTTTCTGAGTCCTGTTGGTTAGAAAGTCCAATATCCACAGGGTTAACTGGTCATCCAAATAAAATTGGGAGGAAAGTTTACTAGCCAGGATGTGAGGCTGCAGAGTGTTGAATGCTGATGAGAAGTAAACAAACAGAAGTCTGGCAGAGGAGTCAGGGAGCTCCAGATGTTTGTGGATGGAGTCCAGGATGAAAATGTTTGCATCATCGGCGCCTCTGCGTGCACGATAAGCAAACTGGAGTGGATCCATCAGGGGTTCAATTGCTCTCACAATGTGCTCTTTTATGATCTTTTCCATGGCCTTCATCACCAAGGAGGTGAACGCCACAGGACGAGTATCATTAGGATAATTTGGGTTGCTTCTTTTTGGGACAGGGATAACTGTGGAGTGTTTCCACAGCTGGAGGACGGTGTGACTGTCAAGTGAGTGTTGAAATTGAGTCCGGAACACACTTCTTAGCTGCTCTGCACAGTGCCTCAGAACTCTGCTACTGATGTTGTCAGGACTGGGTGAGCTCCTCTCCCTGGTCCTCCTGAGAGCTCTCACCACGTCCTCGGTCTGGAAGGTGAGTGCAGAGCTGCAAGGTTTGAGGGAGGATCTGGACTCCTCAAGCTGGGTGATATTGTCTGTCTCAAACCTGAAAGCGTTGAGGTTGTCAGGGAGGGAGGTGGGGTTGCTGCCCTCCACCTGGATGGTTCTGGAGGCGGTGACCACAGTATTCACAACAGCCATGGTTTTGAGCCCCTGGCAGGCTGAGCAAAGTACCGCTGTGGTACATTTTTTTCCACAGTGTTTTTATACTTCAATTTAGCAGCTTTATTTGCCCTCTTGACCTCCCTGTTGACTTATTTCTCATCCTGTGCAGAACCGGTGGATTTCCTTTAGCTCCTTGGTGATCCATAGTTTGTTGTTGGGGTAGATGGTGACCATTTTTGAGGGGATGATGCTGTCTGCACAGAAGGAGATGTATGATGATACTGTGTCAACTTGATTGTTGATGTCATCAGAGGAAGAAAGAAGGCTGACCCAGTCAGTGGCCTCAAAACATCCTTGTAGGGTGAGGATACTTTCCGCTGTCCACTGCTGGGTGCTTTTGGTTACCGTTTTAATCCTCTTGATGACTGGTGTAGCTTTGTTAATCTACATAACTAGAATTTAACACTGTTGCTATTCAGCTTTGTTAAACCCTGAGAAAGATCAAACGAATTGGCAATAAAACGTATCATATATATATATATATATATATATATATATATATATATATATATGTGTATATATATATATATATATATATATATATATATACGGATATTTATATAATCGATAGAAGTTCATACACCAGCTGGCTTGGTCTATATTTAATCAAAAGATTAATATTTAATTTAAGAGATTTAAATTAATAGCAAAAGTTTAACTATTAACTCAGAAGATCTAAAGAGATCTTTGCTTGTTCAATGATCAATATACACCACTCTGTGTCTTATTTCAAAGAAGAGTCAGGTTTAAAAAGTTAAGAATGTATTACTAATAATTTAAAGATGACAATTTAAAAGATAATTAATAAATTACTATTTATAAAAGGCTTTGGCATTAAAGCTTGGTGTGAAAGCAATCTGTGTCTGGATGAAACTAAAAATGAAGTGTGTGTGTTTGGATGTGTGAATTAGGTCTCAGAAGGTTTTATCTTAGAGAGATAAAAATGCGTTCTGGGTGAAAGAATTTGGTTTGCAGTTAAGCTAAATTATTTCTTAATAGAAGGCATTCAGACACAATCTGTCAAAAGTGTCTACCTCACCCAGTTAGGAGACCCCCTTTTGGGTCCGAGATGATGGAGGAGATGATGACCCCCAAGAACGAGGTGGGTAGAAGAACCGTAGTGCGACCAAATCGGTCCTGAGATGTCTCCGGGTTATTCTAACGAATTAGATTTTGACATGTTAGAGGGAAGGACTTAACATACCTTGGAACACGCCCTCTCAGAAACAGAAAGTTCTGGGTTGTCATGTGACAAAAGGTTATGTGAGTGCAAGGTTACCATTTAACATGGAGACTATGTGTGAGGTTGCAAATAATTAGGGATGAGCGAGTACACCACTATCTGTATCTGTATCTGTTCAACCAACTAAATTATCTGTATCCTTACTCGGAATGGGCGTGGCATAACCCGGAAGTGGGCGTGGTTTACATCAATGTATTATTTTAAGTCTGAAATTGATATGGATTGATCAGAAGTTGCTATGTGTTATTGTTTATTTGAAAACTATTTATAGCACAGCCTCAGAATTGAGATTAAATATTTTTGATCACAATAGTAAAGGAACTATTACAGAACAGGTTTTTCAATAAAATCAGAACATTAATATTTGAGTGCATGGATTAATACATCTGAACTCATGCAAGGAACTAGGAAATATGAAATGCTAGAACCAGACACAACTTTATATATATCTTTTAATTTTAATTTGATTAAACTGATTTTTTTCTTAACGTTCGTGGCATTTTCCCACACAAAGTTAAACAAAACAATGGTGATTAATGTGTGTGTGTGTGTGTGTGTGTGTGTGTGTGTGTGTGTGTGTGAGTGTGTGTGTGTGTGTGTGTGTGTGTGTGTGTGTGTGTGTGTGTGTGTGTGTGTGTGTGTGTGTGTGTGTGTGTGAGAGAGAGAGAGAGAGAGAGGGAGAGAGAGAGAGTTAAAAAAAAATTAAAAACCCGACCGGAGCGGAGGTAGTGACAACAGCACGTCAGCTCTGTCTTGTCAAATGCACCATGTCAGTTACGAAAAAACTAACTTTAAATATTCAACCGAAAAAGAGGCGAAAACCTAGGGAAAACTGAAGAAACGTGAGAAACAGTGAAGCAATCACTGCAAGATCCGTTACTGTCTGTGTGTGCACGTGAATGAACAGGACGGACTGCGCTCCCGGCCGGCTGCAGTTTTGTGTGTAGGGAGGGGCGGGCGCTCTATCGGACTGGCCAATCACAGAGCGTGAAGACAGTCAGTTACCCAATGAGGATTTTCCTTCAGCACGATTACAGATATTGACTCGTTTTACTCGTTTCATGCTCGTATTCGTCAAAAATGCTTTATCCGTACCGGATACTAGTCTGAAACGAGTATCCGGCTCGTCTGAAACGAGTATCCGGCTCATCCCTACAAATAATACACTTGTCATGATTAAACATTACTGATTATCATAAATAAGTATTAGCCACAGAATAATAATTCATTTCAGTAATTTAATACATTTATAATGAACCTTTGGTGATGTAACAGTAAAAAGAATTTATTATAAATGATTCTTCTGGAACGTGATAAAATCCTTGTCTTGCTGTGGAGGAAAAGGAAGTCAAGATATGGTAAGGCAGTTCAGATTAAAGATGGTTTACAGCAGACTTTGTGTCTCCTGTAATTGATAGTCTGTAGATAGAAGTGCAGCCAGGAGAGCTTGACCCAGCTGAGGAAGTGTGACCTTTGGGTCACAAATGAGGCCATTCACGTCGCTACACTGGGGTGTAAGCAGGGGCCAGCAGGATGGTGTGGTGGTCTGCTGAGCCAAGAGGGGGAGGGAGAGGGCTTTAAATACATCTGGTACAGAGCCAACACATTGGTCCAGAGTCTTCTCCTGACATGTACTGCATGTAACTTACTGTTGGAAACCTTTAAGCGACTTGTCAGGGGAGCAGTGGTTAAAATCACCCAGGATGAACATGGGAGAGTCTGGTGATAATTGTAAGTCGTACTCTGGGGGTAAGTTCCGGTGCACCTCTTTCAGCATGGAGAATTCAACCAGAGGAGAAAGTAGCTTCAGATGTTTTGGTGGATGGATTTGGAGTCTTATTTTATGATATTTAGTTATCTTGCCTCAGATCGGCTAACAGCAACGCAATTTTACAACTGAATCCATTAGCTTTGCAACGTTGATGTTTTATCTCCACAAATAACGCAAGCCTGGAGGAGTTCTGCTGTGTGGTGGAGCTGCAGAACTGATGCTAATAGTTAGCTTCTGCTAGTTGTAATGTCCTCTGCTGTTTCCTGGACGCTAAACCAACAACAGCATTCCCCATCGTGAATCAAGATGGGTGAGTCCATGACTCTCAGTGACAGTGTAATGTAGATCTTTCAGGCTATACAATAGAGTTTCACCATCTATTGTTTAGCCTGGAGCCTAAAAACCTGCTGCATTCTAAAAATTCCTTTACCAACATAAATGTGAGTTGAGAAACAGGTTTAGCGACTTAGAATGATTGTTTTGTTTTTGTACAGACACTGTGAGGTAAAAAGGCAGCTTAAAAACCAGAGTGTGAGTAGTGATATTTTTCAATAGCTACCCGACTTTCTATAATTTATTAGTCTACATTGCTACAAAAATGTAGCATCCCAAAGTGTGCTGCCAATTAGACCTGATGGTCATGGTCACAGATTCTCTCCGAGCGGCTAGCTCTGATGAGGACCGCAGGAGTGGTCAAAACTGTCAGCAAGGTAAAAAAAAAACAACAACAAACATTTCCTGTGTTAAAAAAAGAACCTTAAATGCAATCAGTAGTACACTGTCAACCGTTCTGTCATGTCCTGTATCCTTTGTCTCCCAGGTCCATTCCATGTTTCTCCCTCCTAGGTGTCCTCGTCCTCCCTGTCCCTTCCATATCCTGTCTCCCTAGTCCATTCCATGTGTTCTCCCCAGAATTCATTTTAGTCCTCCTCTTCATATGTCCTTCACCCTTGACCCCTGTGTTCTTTTAGATGTGTTTCCTGTCCACTTATGTTAATTAACCATTTCATCCCCGGCAGGGGCAGTTCTAGACCAAATTTTCCAGGGGGGGCCACAGTGGGGCCAGTATTTTTTCATGGGGGCGCAAGAAAAAAAATCATAAGTAAAGACAATGAACAAGTAAACTATTACAGTGAATGCAGTAATGGTTTACTTGTGAAAGTAAAACTGGCATGTTTTTATGGTACTCAGACAACAATTCTGAATGCTTCACAGTAACATGAGACTTGAGTAAAAAAACAATTCTAGTTGATTATTATAGTTTGTGACTTTATTTGAAGATTATATGAACTGTACATATGAAAAATAAACATTCAAACAAATAAAATATCTGCACAATACAATGTGCTTTTTGTAGTCAACACACACACACACACACACACACACACACACACACACACACGCGCGCGTAAGCAAAATCACTTCACCAATTGTTTTGATATACTTTAATGAATCCTTATGCCTTTCAGACTTTGCATGTACTGAACCCCCCCCCCCCCCTCTCTCTCTCAGTTGCTTTTTTCCAGTTCCTAAATCCACATGGTGAGTCAAACACACTTCCTGCGCTACTTGGTGGGCTAAAATGTCTGCATGCATGACAATAAGTAGAGTCCATAGTAACAGAATATTCAACCCAAGGATGACTTTCATACCAGCTTGGCTGAAAGCTGCGTCTTCTGTCTCCTATTAATGTCACTGGAAATGTCCTCAAATGAGGCTGAGTAGGTGGGTCATCCTTGCACTTGCTGATATCTGAAAGAAAATAAATGTTAGCATGAGGATAAGAGTCATAATTAGTTAATTCAGTCTTATTTTATCTATTTATTAAATATAAATAACAGAAATTTTGGTCCAGAGTCAGCATGCCTCAAATGCATTTTCCACACAATATAAGCTACAATCACAGAGGGGTTGTTCAACACCCACAAACCTGACGGTAGTGTACACGGTGCACATGACAGAAGATGTCCCTCTTTTTGCTCCTCACTCTCTCCCTCACAGCCTACATCTTCCTCCTCACTCTCAGGGTGGACAGTCTCTGACCTCTCTGGTTCCTCTCCAACCAACTCCTCCTTCTCTCTAGCCGGCGCATTCTGACAAGAATTCAGCTTTCAGATTAAAATGTGGTGTTAACTTTGAGAAGATATAAATATTAAATCCAGTGTCCCAGTTCACACAGACAAAACTGGGTGCTGCCCTAATTAATTAATATAAAATCATAAACAAGCTAAATCTACACCACATTTGAAATATAGATATAAATCTATATGTATCGCTACAAACCATACCTGGCTGTTCCTGGTTTTACCCACATTTTGGGTCTTGCTACAACCTCCAACCCATGACACCTTCAGTAGAGCGCATACAAATGTTTTAACAGCATAAGGATGCCGGATTGGACAAAGTAAAAATTCTAAATAAGTTAAATAGCAGTTGTTAAAGATTAAACAAAGTCCTATTGTGGATTATTTTTAGAATGTAACTCCCATGATAAAGGAATGACCACTTTGTTGTTTAACTTTCACAAACTTAAGGTTCTGAGAAAAGCTGGTTTAACGCATCATAAACAAAACACACCCTTAAATCTGCATGTCCCAGCACACTAGTGTTTTGGCAATATATAAATGTTGGTTGCAGTAATACTGATCACAGAACAATGCTACTCTTAGCTACGGCTAACACTAGCCCGAGCTACTGTAAACTAGGGTGATCATACGTCCTCTTTTCCCCGAACATGTCCACTTTTCACTCTCTGTCTGGGCGGGTTTCTTGTATTGATGAAAAAGTCTGGTTTTTCATCCAGATTTTGCAAAAAATATGCTAAATATTTACATATGAATTGTTTTAGAGCCTTTTTGTTGGCAGAATCTGATATTAATTTTAGCTCTTTCAAAAAAATGGGTCCCAACGTGGTTTGTGTGGCGTTGCCATAGTATGACGTCATAGGCACAGGTCCCCTGTCCTCTTTTTTGGAAATGGAAATATGGTCACCCTACTGTAAGCATTACTCTGAACTGTTAATGTCCTCGGATGAGAAAACAAAGATTAATGTTATCGTACCCATTATCCCGTATATTCTTATCGGTCCAGTGAATGATGTATTTTTATTTATTATTTTTTTCAAATTTGTTCTCTAGATTGATTAAATAATGGGGTACTTTTCTGCTCTAAACTTTGCACTCAGTTTTGGGGTATTCACGTTTTTAAGAGGACCTTTCTGTGGTACTATTGTCCTTATTGAATATTAAAATAAGACCAATTATACAACCCGTTTTCTGGTGAGACAAAGGGACTGAGAGTGAAAGGCAGTGCTGATAGCATCAACATGTATACTGGACAATACTTGTCCATAGGCTCCAACAATAAGTTTTTCAGCCAAAATGGGAAGTGGCCACCACCACCATTTTGACCGTGTCACAGGATCCGTCCAGAGCTGTAGAAAGAGAGAGTTGCGACACGCTTTGAACTCGCCAACTCGCGGTCACGTGGTTCATGGAGCTCTCAATAGTTCCAAACATCCCAGTACCGTAAGTGAGTTTGAATGGCGTATGGTGGGACAAATCACAAAAATTGAACATTGTCACATTTCCCCTGGCAATTTTGGGTAATTATTGAATAATATTATATATTATATTATATATTATGTCCTAACTTCTTCACAAAGTAGCCAATTTACTTATTTTCCGAGCATTTTTAGGAAGACAGACACCCGTGACTGTTCTACATTAAAGGAATACGACAGTCCTAACACACTGTAGAATACATTTAGACCACCTATATTACTATAATATATTATAGAAATAAATTAGATGTAGTAATGCAACACACTGCTCTAATATAAGCATATTTAATAACTAAGTCCTAAAAGAAGCCATAAACTCGAGTTCTACTATCCATTTTAAAGTGGTTTATTGAAAGCTAGAATGCTCCAGCTTACCTTGAAGAAAATATGTAGCTGTTCATGCTTTGAATGATGATCTATTATGTTCAGTAGAATACATTTTACAATCATTACTTTATATTTTTATGTGAAGACAGTGCATGTATCTCTAAACCAGTTTATCTGGCTTATATAGCCTGACTAATAGCAACTAATTAAAAAGAAATTTTCAATAAAACTGTACGGTCAAACACAGTAGATTAAAAAAAGTGTTAATTGTGAAAAAATGAATACCAAACTTGTACAACATGTATAACAGCATTTTTAATAAAGTATCTTTACCAACATTATGTTTAGTCATTACATATGCGCAAATAAGCTGAATCATTAATTATGAGCAATGTACTCAAGACCTAATGAAACTCTTTTGAACAACTTTATTTTGATTATTATTAAAATACATTTCGTCATTGGGTTAAAATTTGAAATTACAAATTTTAGGGTTGGATAAAAATTTAAAATGTAATTTTACATCTCTATATTTTTGGTTTAGTTCAGTATTTCTATATGTACAAAAATAGTATTTTAATAATACCTTTATAGGTTGATTATCTTACCATGGTTGGCTGCATATGGATGTAGCAATCGGTCTGAGGGAGGAATCAGAATTATGGCTTCCCCAAAGATGCAGAGAGAAGAAGAAAATGGTTGGCTCAAGTCAGCAGGAGCAACCTCACCATGACCAGAGATCACAATAACAAAAAGCTGTGTGCAATGAGTTTAATGTGCACTCTTAAATGCTTTCTATCAAGTCTCTACATGTTTTGCTCTCAACTGCACAAGGCTGCAATTAAACTGTTAAATGTGGCAGGAAATAAACTAATACACCACTCTACGGGCACTTTATGAGGAGGGACAGTTTACCAAGACTAGGCAAGGCAAGGTGAGACTCAGAGCTGATGCTGTTTGTTCATCACCCTGAACCAAGGAGGAGGAAGAATCCCGCAGTGAGAAGTACAGCAGAACCACTGCATGTTGATCCACTGACCAGTGACCACACATATTGTACTCAAGTAAACTGTGGTATGCATCTTTTGAAATATTAGACATTTGTATTTATTTTATTTAAAAATGATTCTTTATTCTAACAGTGCCATTATAATTTCAGAGAATGAGGAAAGCAGCAGCAGCAGTGAGGCAAATGAGATGAGGGAAAGTGAGGGGGGACATGAGATGGTGTAGTGTGGACAATCTACATACTAGAATTAACGCTGTTTGCTATCAGCTTTGTTAGATTCTGAGAAAAGATCGGACACATTAGCATATGAAAACTTATATCATGCATAAATATCTAGGATATTTATACAATCGATAGAAGTTCATACACCAACTGTCTTGGTCTGTATTTTAATCCAAAGATTAATTTTTAATTTAAGTTAATAAATTTAATAGCAAAAGTTTTTTTATTAAACAGAAGACTTAATGGATTCTTTGCTTATTCAATAACCAAATATACACCTTTCTGCGTTTCACTTCAAAGAAGAATCAGGTTTAAAAATTAAGAATTTATTACAAAAAATTTTAAAGATGACAATTGAAAGTTCAATTTAAAGAAATTACAATTTGTAACAGCTTTGATATTAAACTTGGTATTCGAAGCAAACCTGTGTCTGAATGGAAAACTAAAATGAAATGTGATGTTTAGATGCGTGGATGAATCTCAGAAGATTTCTTTCAGAGAGAGAAACGCGTTCTGCGTGAAGAATATTGTTTTGCAGCTAACTGAGTTTTCTTAAAGAGAACAGCATACAGACACCATCTGTTGGAAAATGTCTACCTCACCCAGTTCAGGAGACCCTCTGTGGATCCGAGATGTCAGGTGGAGATGGTTTCCTCCGAGCACGAGGTTGGTAGAGGGACCTTAGTGCGACTCATCGGTCCTGAGATGTCTCCGGGTCACAACGACTGATGAAACTATTTGCATCTCAAAATCAATAACTCTGAAGGAGCTTTGGTCAGCTGGTTACAGGTGCGTTTATTCAGAGCAATTCTATTGGCGTGACAGAACAGCTTAGTGAGGCTTCAGGTGGCTGACCCTCATCCTCTGGATGGTTCAAGAACTGGACTTGAGCTGCGGAGATTTTGGTTTTAACAAAACCTCAGAACACGCCCGCTCAGCGTCAGAAAGCTTGTTATGGAGCAAAGACATGTGAGAGCAAGTTAACCTTACCCTGGATCCAGTTCTGCATGATGTGTACACGTGCAAATGACCTTCTGGTTACTGATAAAACATTACTGATTATCATAAATAATTATTATTATTAACCCAAAGAATAATAAGTAATTTCAGTAATTAAATACATTTGTACTGAACCATGATGATTATTTACGATGATTATAGTAAACCTTGTAATAAACAGTAAAAAGAGTTTATTAAAATTATTATTTTAAAATCTTGAAAGTGTCCTTCATCTTGCAGAGGTAAAGCAGACAGATAAAAGATGGTGTTTAGCAGACTGCACAGCTCCTGTGATGGATAATCTGTGAAACAAAAGTTACAGCTTGACCCAGCTCAACCTAGTTGGGGAAGTGTGACCTTTGGGTCACAAATATGAGGCCATTCATGCCGCTACAGATGGTATCAGGAGAGAGGGACATCCCAGGAAGCCATGAGGCGCCGGCGTCAGGGCCAGGAGGAGAAAGGAACAGGCTATGCAACTAGGGAACCCAGCTGGAAAACCTGAGGGAGGAAACAGAAAGTCAAAAAGGCATGAAAAACACAAGAGGCATTAAATGGAGTAAACAGACAATCAAAAAGGCGGTACAACTCTGTTTTTCAGTAGGTTCAACAGGCTGCAGGTTTCTTCAGGACATGAGTACCGAGAACATCTACCGAAGCTAAATTCCTTGTAAGTGTAATTTTACTTGGCCAATAAATCTGAAATCTGAGTATCTCTCTGCCTGATGTTAGAACCCTGCAAAGACAAATGCAGCCCATTAAGCTGGAACCAGGTGTGTTAGGAGAGGTGTGCGACATGCTCAGTTTGAAGGTGTGTGCTTACTGTGGATGAGATGGCAATCACTCCAGGCGTGCATCGCTCCATCACAGACCCAACTGGGATTTGCCACCACCGTTGTTTCTGGTCAGCTCTTCACTCAGCCACTATGAAAACATGAAGATGGACACACAACACAGTTTAACCTTAAATGGTTACATAAGATTTTTGTTTTACTTACTCTTTGACATTTATTTACTGATATTTGTGTTATTGTTAATCCTTATTTCTTGTCATTCCTTACTTAATAACAAAATTGCTAATGCGAATATTATAAAGAAAGTGGAAATTAGCAGTTTTTGGAAAATGTCTAATTTTTAAAAGTTATTGTGTTCGACTACTGTTCTTGAAATATCGTAATTCTATTCTTATTACTCGAGTACACAAAAGAGAACAATCTTCTTACGTTCGCAATCCTGTTTGTCTCATGCTTCAGCAGTTTGTTGCAGTCAGTGTTGTTGACTGAAACATATTCAATAATTACTTGTCTTCACAATCACATTTTTCTTTATTATTGGTGTCTCCAGCTGTGCTTCCATTTCTGATGCATGTTCTTGTTGATACAGCAACCAGCAACGTATTGTACAAAAAATCCCAAATAAAACTAACAATGTAAAACATTTACAACCTATTTCAAACTGTGGGGAATATTTTTAAAACATAGAATCAAACAAACTGAAATAAACCCATCTACAGCTCGTCAAACTTGTCTAAACCCTCCTGCTCACAATCAACAAGCTGCACACAATTAGCTCATTAAAGGTTATCTAGCTAAAACTAGCAACATAAAATATCATCGGTGGCTTATTTTGGTATGAAGCGGTTAGCTAATGCTTCACAGTGCGAAAAAAAAAAAGATGACATTTCATTAACTAACCAGAAAAAATCCTTCCGAAACGCCGAAAATGAACTGCGGTCAATGCAGAAGCGGGGGCTGTTTGGAACTATTCGAAGCTACTTGAACCACATGACTTCCGCATTCCATTCTTTCCATTGAAGTCTATAAGAGTGTCGTAACTCTCTCTTACTATAGCTCTGGTTCCGTCAAGCCCAGACAATTCAAAAAAAGTGAAAAGAAGTGGAGCTGTAAGGCTGGGATCAAATGACAACACCAGTCGAACTGAAGCGATGTAGCTACAAGCTAACCCAAAGCTAACGCGGAGGTGGGAGCTAAGCTAACGGAGGTAGCAATCTAGCTACAACTGGAGTTAACTGTGCACAACACCGGAGCTTCTGAGTCACAGATACGCCGGGCTGACCGCTGGGTAAAACTGGGTGGACCACAGAGTTCTCCCGAGAGCTCCATAAGCCCATGATGAGCTCTCGGATGGAAACCAATGTTTTCCACCCGGTTCTCCCCAGCGGCAGCTCTGCGCATCTCTGATCGCAGCGGCGGTTGTCTGCTGCGCGGCTGCCGGTGTTCTGAGAAAACGTCCTACTTTGGCAAAACGTCCTACCCGTAGTAGAATTTTACGTTGTTTAACATGACACAAACCCTATCCCTCCCCCAACCGGCAGCCCGCGCAGCAGACAGGTGCCGCGGTGATCAGAGATGTGCCTAGCTGCGGGGTGGGGACCATACCGATAGTCGGAATCCAGCTCCACCAACATGTTATATTTCAACCCATTTTCTAAAGTGCAGCATTATGTTAAATGCACTGGGTTTTATCCTATTAAATTTAAATTTCCTAGTTGAACAGTAAATGTTAAAATCTAAGCTCAGCTCGGCAGTGACCTAAAATACATAAATATAATTTTACTTACCGAAAAAAATTAAGTGGAGACTCCTTGGAAGCTCTATTGGTGCAATTAAATTCACAGCAAGTCATTTTGTCCAACAATTGCACAAATAATATCCAAAAAGAATGCACAAACGGCACAACTAATGGTCTTAGTTGAGAGACAGAAAATCGCGGAACAGTTTTCAGGCAAGGCTGAGACTCAGGCTGAGGCCTTTCCCCGGAGCTAGCTCTGCGGTCATGTGGGTCTGATGCTCATTAATTATTCAGAATTTTAGGCATTTAATACACTTAAACAGAAGAGTGATGAAAAAATTCACCCCCCTCGGAGTTGTAAACTAGATCTATTAAACCTAAAATTGTCATGGTCGGTGGTATATGCCTAACCCACGACATACAGAATCAATCCACAAGTCAGAATTAGAGTTAAATAATGATTTATTATAAAGGAGAAATGGCAGGAACAAAATGTCAGGCTGGACTGCTGGGATCCGGTGGGGGGAGTCTGAAGGACGAAAAAATGTCAGGACTGGTTGCAGAAAAATGGGAATAATGGATCAGTTAAGGCTTACGGTCTGAAGGTTCAGTTAGAATGTTCGGGAGAGGTTGGTTGTCTGGTCTGGGGGTGAAGCAGATGGCTTACTGAGTTAGAGGAAGCTGAGAGTCCAGGCGAGGAGGGAGCTGAGCAATTACTGAGCAGGAGATCCAGGAGGAAGGTGGGGAGCCGGCGTGGGGGAGACCATGGGAGGACGCTGAGAGGCGAATGGCAGGTTGACCAGGTAGTTATTGTAACAGGATGTCTGGGTGAAAAGGTAGGAAGACAAGTGGTCAAAAATCATGAAGAGCTCAAAATCCAGATAAAAGTCAAATCACTAGGAGATACAAGTTGTTCGGCTGTTAGTTGAGTACCCAAGTAGAGTTAATCATCCAGCAAAGTGAAGCCGCCTCTCAGGTGCTTAAATATCCCCTGGCAGGTGATGAGTGGATTGCTTGCAGCTGCTAGCAACTTCCCCACAACCGGACACGCCCACCTGCAGAGGAAAGGAAGCTCAAAAAGTAAATCAGAGAAAGATGACACCCCCAGACCGTGACAGTACCCCCCCCCTCAAGGGACGCCACCCGGCGTCCAGACAGAGGAGGCGGAGGAGGCAGCCCGGGCCGCCACGAAATCCCGGACGAGCGAGGGGTCCACAATCCAAGACCCAGGCACCCATTGCCTGTGTTCGGGCCCGTAGCCCTCCCATTCCACCAGGTATTGGCGACCACGGCCACGGCGCCGAACGTCCAGGAGACGCCGAACCCGGAAACTGAGACCCCCATCAGCCAACTGAACAGGAGGAGGCGGATCCGGAGGCGGAGGACAGAGAGGACTGGAGGAGACAGGTTTAAGGAGGGAAACATGGAAAATGGGGTGAACCTTCATATGAGAGGGCAGCTCCAGGCGAACGGAAGAGGGGTTGATAACGGAGGAGACAGTGAAGGGGCCGATGTACCGGGGAGACAACTTCCTACAATGATCCCTGAGAGGGATGTCTCGGGTTGACAGCCAGACGCGCTGACCAGGCGCATAGTCTTGGGCCCGCCTACGGCGTCGATCAGCCAGGCGCTGGTTGCGGGCGGCAGTCCTCTGCAGAGCCTTCTGCGCAGCTGACCACGTGCGCTTGGCGCGCCTCAGGAACTGGGGGACGGAGACTACACAAGAGGGAAACTTGGAAGGGAACAAGCAGGGTTGAAAACCGTGTGAAACTTCGAAAGGTGACAAACCGGTGGAGGATGAGATATGAGAGTTGTGGGCATACTCGACCCAGGGTAATTCAACACTCCAGTGGGAGGGGTTGGACGAACAAAGGCAACGAAGCATGGCCCCCAGTTCCTGGTTCATCCTTTCGCATTGACCATTGGACTGGGGGTGGTACCCGGAGGTGAGGGCGACCTTGGCCCCGAGGCAGGTGGCGAAGTCCCTCCAGACTCTGGAGACAAACTGGGGACCTCGATCCGAAAGGATCTCAAAAGGGATTCCATGCAGCCTGAAAACATGTCTGGTGAGCAGAGTGGCAGTTTCGGAAGCTGAGGGGAGAGCCTTTAAGGGGACGAGGTGACAAGCCTTAGAGAACCGGTCCACGACTGTCATGATAACAGAGAAGCCTCGGGAGGATGGCAGGCCTGTTACAAAATCCAAAGCGATGTGGGACCATGGCCTGGAAGGGATGGGTAATGGGTTAAGCAAACCGGGGGGAGGCTGATTACTGGCTTTACTACGGGCACAGACGTGGCAAGCGGCTATGTATTCCTTTGTGTCTTTAAACATAGTGGGCCACCAAAAAAAACGTCTGATAAGGGCTACTGTGCGATTAACCCCTGGATGGATCGAGAATTTGGCAGTATGACCCCAGTGGATGACCTTGTGTCTAACAGAGGGAGGAACGAAAAGAGTGTTGAGGGGTACCTTGACTGGACCAGGAGTGGTCTTGAGCGCCTCGAGTACCTGATCTTGGATCTCCCAAGTTATAGAGCCAACTACACAGTCAGGAGGGAGAATGGTGGCGGGTTCGGAGTTAGAGTCAGCTGAAAACTGTCGAGAGAGGGCGTCGGGTTTTACGTTCTTGGTTCCGGGTCTGTAAGAGAGGATGAAATGGAAACGTGAGAAAATCATAGACCATATGGACTGCCTGGGGTTTAGCCTCTTTGCCTCCTTCAGATAGGCGAGGTTCTTGTGGTCAGTCCATATGATAATGGGGTGCTCAGCTCCCTCCAACCAGTGCCTCCACTCCTCCAGGGCGAGTTTGATGGCCAGGAGCTCCCGGTCTCCCACATCATAATTCCTCTCGGCTGGGGATAGACGTCGGGAGAAAAAGGCACAGGGGTGGAGACGGTGGTCAGAGGGAGAAACCTGGGACAACACGGCCCCCACACCAGCATCAGATGCGTCCACCTCGAGGGTGAACTGTTGAGAGGGGTCTGGTCTGGTGAGGACTGGTGCTCGGGTAAATCTGTCCTTGAGAGCCGCAAACCTCCTCTCGGCAGTGGAGTCCCAAACAAAAGGTTTCTTTATAGATGTCAACTGTGTCAGGGGTGCGGCCATCTGGCTGAATCCTTTAATAAAACATCTATAAAAATTGGCAAACCCCAAGAAGCGTTGCAGCTCTTTACGTGTGGCAGGGGTGGGCCAGTCCCGGACCGCCTGGACCTTTTCAGGATCAGGCCCCAGTCTCCCACTCTCCAGGACAAAACCCAAAAACTTTACAGTGGGGGCGTGAAATTCACATTTCTCCGCCTTGACGTAGAGGCGGTTCTCCCGCAGGCGGTGGAGCACAGCTCGAACATGTCTGGAATGCTCCTCCGGGGTCCTCGAAAAGATCAGAATATCATCAAGGTAAATCGTGACAAACTTATTTACAAAATCAGCCAAAACTGTGTTCACCAGTGTCTGGAAAACGGCCGGGGCGTTGGTGAGCCCAAACGGCATCACAAGGTACTCGAAATGTCCTATCGGTGTCTTGAACGCCGTCTTCCATTCATCACCCTCCTTTATACGGACGAGGTGGTATGCGTTCCTCAGGTCGAGTTTGGTGAAAACAGAGGCGTCCTGTATGGGTTCAAATGTTGAGGACAACAAGGGCAATGGATATTTATTTCTTACTGTGATCTTATTAAGCTCCCGGTAGTCGATACAGGGCCGAAGGGTCCCATCCTTCTTGGAGACGAAGAAAAACCCAGCTTCAAGGGGAGACGTGGATGGTCGAATGATTCCAGCAGCGAGTGACTCAGATATGTATTTCTCCATGCATTGTCGTTCAGGTTTGGAGATGTTGTACAGTCGACTAGACGGGAGAGGAGCTCCAGGAAACAGGTCAATTGCACAATCAAAACTTCTGTGGGGTGGTAGAGAGCAAGCCTTATCTTTAGAGAATACCTGCTGAAGGTCATGATACTCCTCTGGAACGCCGGTGAGGTCCGGTGGTGGGAGAGCTGGAGCCTTGAGGATGGGACGGGTTCTAGCTGAGCCCAAACAGGTGACATGGCATTGATCACTCCACTCCTCCACTACGTTAGAAACCCAGTTTACGCGGGGGTTGTGGAGCCTTAACCACGGATGCCCCAGGACGATGGGTGACTGATGGCAGGGAAAAACAAAAAAGGTTAAAGATTCATGGTGATTTCCAGAAACAGAGAGACGAACAGGGACCGTCATGTGGGTTATAGAAGTAAGATGGCTACCGTCCAGAGAGACCACCCTGGTTGGAACCTCGAGAGGGATGATGGAGATGCTGAGCTGTTTTATGATCTTAGGGTCAAGTAGGTTTTGCTCACACCCAGAATCTAACAACGCCTGAGTGGCTATGGAGGAGTGCTCGTATGTTAAGGAACAGTCTAGGGCACAACAGGAAATAGCTAGATCAGATGAGCCGCCCACCAGAATTCTAGGTCCTACTGGTGGGCCCTGGAGTTTAAAGCCTTGGAGCAGGTAGAGACAAAATGGCCGGCTAGGCCGCAATATAAACAAAGACCAGACCTCATCCTCTGATTGCGTTCTTCTGGGGTTAGTTTTGCCCGACCCAACTGCATGGGTTCGCTGGGTGGTGAGGGCGGTGCCGGCTGAGCAACCCGGAGCTGAGTGTGTGGAGATGGGGTAAGGTATGAGTGGTTACCTCTATGCCGGTCGTTTAACCTCCTCTCAATCCGGTTGCAGATTGCTATAAGAGCCTCTAGAGTCTCTGGCTCCTGGCAGTACGCCAGTTGGTCCTGGAGGCGCTCGTTTAGGGCCTGTGAGAACGCTCCCTTTAAGGACTCCTCATCAAGGGTGGATGCGGAGGCCAGGGTCCTGAACTCAATGGCAAAGTCAGACACATGTTGCCTCCCTTGGCGGAGGCTCCAA
This sequence comes from Nothobranchius furzeri, assembly GCF_043380555.1. Lineage (NCBI taxonomy): Eukaryota > Metazoa > Chordata > Actinopteri > Cyprinodontiformes > Nothobranchiidae > Nothobranchius > Nothobranchius furzeri. Next base: position 94,213,331 of record NC_091741.1, on the reverse strand, counting down.
AGCCGTTTGGCTATCTCAGAAGCGGGCTCAGATTTATCAAACGTCAGGTTGAACTCGGAAATGAACTCAGAAAACATACCTGTGAGAAAGGTCGGGGAACGGCTCCTGGCTTCCGCCCATCTGAGAGTCCTGCCGCGCAGCAACCCCACTATGTAAGATATCTTAGCTGCGTCTGTAACAAAAGACTCCGGGGAGCGTTGGAACGCCAAGCTGCATTGGAGGAGAAAGCCTCTACATGAGCTCCGATCTCCGTCGAATGTCTCCGGTGGAGGAGACAAGGCGACCCGGAAGTTGGATGGGCCGGATGGTACCGGTGAAGTGGGTCCGGGCGGGGTCGGAGCTACGGGAACAGAGGGTTCCGGGCGGGTGAGTTGATCATTTAGTTGTTTCATCATAGCGCCTAATTGAGACAGAGCTTGGTTAGTACTGAATAGTTGTTCAGACAGGGATTGCAGGGTCAAACTGTGTTGTGACAAAGTTTCAGCAACAGATTCTGTACTGAGGTTAGGTTGTTGGCTGGATGATTCTGTCATGGTCGGTGGTATATGCCTAACCCACGACATACAGAATAAATCCACAAGTCAGAATTAGAGTTAAATAATGATTTATTATAAAGGAGAAATGGCAGGAACAAAATGTCAGGCTGGACTGCTGGGATCCGGTGGGGGGAGTCTGAAGGACGAAAAAATGTCAGGACTGGTTGCAGAAAAATGGGAATAATGGATCAGTTAAGACTTACGGTCTGAAGGTTCAGTTAGAATGTTCGGGAGAGGTTGGTTGTCTGGTCTGGGGGTGAAGCAGATGGCTTACTGAGTTAGAGGAAGCTGAGAGTCCAGGCGAGGAGGGAGCTGAGCAATTGCTGAGCAGGAGATCCAGGAGGAAGGTGGGGAGCCGGCGTGGGGGAGACCATGGGAGGACGCTGAGAGGCGAATGGCAGGTTGACCAGGTAGTTATTGTAACAGGATGTCTGGGTGAAAAGGTAGGAAGACAAGTGGTCAAAAATCATGAAGAGCTCAAAATCCAGATAAAAGTCAAATCACTAGGAGATACAAGTTGTTCAGCTGTTAGTTGAGTACCCAAGTAGAGTTAATCATCCAGCAAAGTGAAGCCGCCTCTCAGGTGCTTAAATATCCCCTGGCAGGTGATGAGTGGATTGCTTGCAGCTGCTAGCAACTTCCCCACAACCGGACACGCCCACCTGCAGAGGAAAGGAAGCTCAAAAAGTAAATCAGAGAAAGATGACACCCCCAGACCGTGACAAAAATGTGTTTTGGAACCAGGCAGTAAACATGTTTATTTCTGCTGTGATATTGGTCATTTTAACATGGGAATCAATGAGGGTTTGCTCGCTTCTGACACTAGCCCCCAGGGGATGAGGGTGGAACTGCAATTTTTGTCACTTCCGTGTTGGCTTCAATTTCATACCAGTGCTATGGAGGCTTGGCTGATAGTAATAATTGTGATTGTGACTTGATGTGATTCGCATTTTACAGAATGTCATCATTTAGCTACATTAACTCCCTCTCCTGCTCATTTTCTTCATGTAAACTTGGGACTGAGCTGACTTTTAGGATGTTTTCCAAGTTGGCTGCTGCTTCTCTGAAAGAGCGGACAAATCTCATGATCTCTGATTTGATTTGAGCTTTGTTCAAGTCAGACTGGTTTTCTGTTCTGGATGCTTCTGTTGTGTCACCCTCTTGCATCTCTGAGTTGGACAATAGTCTTGTTGTATCAGATGATTCACCGTCGTCAAATCCAGATGCTTAACTTACAGATGTGTGTTTCTCTTCTCTGCTGCCTTTGCTTCCCTAATGTGGTGGATCTCTCTAGCATCCAGAGCAATGAAAAAAAAAAATCCACTGCCACAAATGAACCAGAAAGAATATTGCTACGTCTGCAACATGCACTGCCCATTGCTCGTGCAGCAATTTTGCCTATGCTTGCCACATTAGCAGGTCAGATTAGTTCAGTGATGCCAGTCAAGCCTCTTCCTGCCCTGAAGCCAAGCCTCCTTAGGTTTTCGTCTTTGAAGTTGCTGTCAGTGTCAGATGTTTGGGGAAAATGTCCGCTGATGGTTTGCAAACCAGAGTCAATCTCCATCAGCCAGGTGACCACTGCTCTAGTGTTTTTTTTTTTTTTTTTTTTTTTTTTGTATTCACATCACAATAGCCTGTGCATATTCCATGCTCAAATGGACATTTTCTTCAGACCTCCTCCCAAGGCAGTCCTCTTCAGGCTGAGGTGAACCAACACGCCCACCGCCGACTGATTGATTAGCTGAAATTCATTCTACTTTTACGGGGAGCCTCAGTTTGGTGGGTACAGTCAGCCAGCAGGAGGTTCACTCATGCACGATTCATCATCATATCTGCAAACTTGTCCCTTTTCAGCAAAAATTGCCATTTTTGAAGCCAAATGTGGCGTTCACTTAAATCGTGTAGATCCGAAAAGATTATGTTTTTTTTTTTGGGGGGGGGGGGGGGGGGGGTCTGTCGGGTTTCAGCGATAGGTTTCAGTCACTCTCATCAAAATCAATCAGAGAAAGGAGAGGGGACTCCTCTTACTAACAAACAATCTTTGTTCTAGTGTGTTATGGGCCATTCCCATCTGTACCGGGTCGGCCCGGGCCGGGTAGCATAGGTTGTTTACATATCTGGGTGGCCTGGTATTTTTCCGGGCCAACCAAGGCTCATTCTCAGCCCTCTTCTCGAGGGGGTCTGCTTCAGGCCGACCAGGGCCAACACACCCACTGCTGACAGCAAATTCACACCTTCCATTAGAGCAAGCCTCTGATTGGTGGGTAGAATCAGCCCAAATGGGCTTAAGGCAAGGATGTGTGGAATCAACCGGGCCAGGCTGGGGCTTCCCGGCCCGGGCCGACCCAGTACAGATGGGAATGGCCCATTAGTCATGTGTCATCACTTGACCAATCACAGTCAGAGACAGCACGCTGCAGACGACGAGGCAGAGCGGCACTCACAGTGAATATGAGTGCTGTCGCTACAACTTCTCACAGCAGTTTGGAGCATAAGTTCGTCAAATAGAAAAACACCACTGTTGAGGGTCTGACCTCATGAGGAAATTACTATGCAGTGATTTTCTCCAAAATGACTGTGCTTAAATTGCTCTGAAAAGAAAATAACCACATCAGCGCCAAGAAACTTCATTTCCCATGATGCTTTGCACACGGAAGCATTGGGATGATGTCACCGCCTAGTACCAGAAACACGTTCTGCGCATGTGCGGGAAGCCGTGGAGCTTTTCCCGCAAACTAAGACCATAAATCTTCAGCAGAGACAAAGAAACCTCGTTCTTTTGCCCAGGATACCTGGCGGTAAGGACACGCTTGTCAACGCTCCGACAACTTGAGCACGCGGAAGCTCTAAGTGCCAAGTTGAGCCACGCAACCGCTGGAAACCACTCTTAACTCCATCGGGACCTGACTGGGAACGAGCGGAGCTCCATTCAGCTCTCAGAGACGCTGTAAGTTGTCAAACTCAGCACAAAAGAAACTTCGTTCTCTTTGTGTCCAGCCGTGGAGAAACACACGTGGAGCCAAACAACGGAGAAAGCATCAAACCGACGGATGACGCTGAAAACTGCGGAGAAAAACGGAGAACCGTCAAGTCATAACAGCGGGGGACGCCTTGCTCATCTGGTGATCAGAAAACTCATTTTTTTTCTCTCCTTTTCTCCTCCCGTTTCCTCTATAGTCCAGAATAAGCAATAAAACCGCGCTATTGCTTAAAAAGTAGCTTCGTGTTTTCCTCTTTCGCTCCCAATTCGTCCTTCGGGTCATTTTGAAAGAATAAACTGCTTATTGATCATCGCTAATATCTTTAGTCGTCAGCTCTGGCCAGGCTGCCGACTCCTTTTAGATTAAATAATTTACAAGTGACCTTTTGTTGTTTGTTAACTTTTGAAGTGTTTGAGTTAAGTTTTACTGTGATTCTAAGCCACTAAGTGTTCGGGAAAGTAGAAAACTTTACACATCCAGGTCTCCTGTTGAATGCGAGGGGAGGGGAAGAGCCCCATACACACTCACAGCTCCCTCCCCCCACCTACTCTGGGGAAACAAAGACCCATTCATCTCTCACACACACACACACACACTCACTCACACACACCACACAAACACCTTGAACATTATTTTGAATATACATCCTTTTATTATATCACATGGTTATTATTCATTTATGCCACTGTTTATTCATTTGACAAATTGTTAATTAAACGTTATAAATTCAGATTTTCGTCTCCAGTAGCTTTGTTGTGTCGAAGAGAAGTCTCTGCTCCAAGGATTCTACGAACTTCAAGAAAGACTGATAAGAGTTTTGGATTCAATTTTTCCCCGGTTAAAGGGGAATGGTGCCCCGTATATCTAAGAATATCTTAATTAATTAATAAATCAGTAAATATTTACATATTTACAGAATTTATTGAAGAATCCAAAAGTAAGTTGAAGCTTACTAATTGTTCGCTCCTAATAACCCCAACATTAATTGGTGCCCCGTGTGAGGCTTGGATACACAGAGATTTCTATCCGGCACAAACAAACAAATAAATCCAAAGAGCTTGAATTAAAAATAATCAGTTGTTCAGTCTTGAACCAGCAACAGAGTGGTGCTGATTTCGCTGAGCAGGAAGCTGCATCGAACTCTCACCAGTAACTCAGTGCTTCTTTAAAGGTGCAACGTGTAAATTAATTCTGGTTGACTTTTAGGTTAAAATTCAGTTTTTCCTTAAAGGTGCAAAGTGTAATTAATTCTGGTTAACCTTTTAGGTTAAAATTCAGTTCTTCATTAAAGGTGCAGTGTGTAAGTAATTCTGACTAACCCTTTTAGGCTAAAATTAACTGCTAATTTAGCGACTTTAACTCACAGTGGCTATTATAACTAACTGAAACCTTCACTCAAAGACTGATAACACCCTGTTTGCTAATATTCTGAAGGAATAACTAGCATATTTCACACTGCAAGTGTTGTAAGACGTTGCTACGGCAACGCACCAGCTTTTGCTAAAATACTGAAAGGAATAGTATTTTAAGCGTCAGTCACGGCATTCCGTGCAATCTTAAAACGCTAAAACCTGTGCGCACAAAGGTTAATTTAGTGTTTTTCTGCTACAAAGCTAGCAGTTGCTGCCCAAAAGGTGCAGTTTGAGCTATCTGCAGAAGCTCTACTAGGCTATTTTTGGTTCGGTTGTTAAAATGGAGGGACAGAGTAGTGAACTGACCAACTCCCAGCAACCAGGTGGCGCTGCGGCCCACGACTATGAACCTGGCCTACTTTCTGGACAAATATTGTCCAAACTGGTCGCGGTTGCTCGAGAACCCGACTACCCTTCTAGGGATTTCACTGAAGAACAGCGTAGCGTCGAGCTAGAAGCTGTAATTGATCAAATAGAAAACCCGGATGGTACAAAACCAATCCAGGTTCACTTAGCTAAGTTAGCCCTGATCCTCTATCAGAGAGGACTCCAACGTGGTCAGAAGATCATGAACCTCCAGAGCATGCTAGCTGAAAGGCAGCAAAATGGAAGGCAGAAGGATGACGAGGAGGAAGACGACACCCGCACCGATTCTGGGGAAGATGGGGAGAAGACCCCGCCCCCTTCTGCTGATGACAACAGACAGTGGGAAGGGGGGAACACCGTGACTCTGAGGCTGAGCCAGAGTGCTCTCCCACACCGGTACGAAAGCAAGCCGGCAAAGCCAACCAGGGTCCGCCCAGGACGATCGCCAAAGACCAATTGGTTTCCTCCACCCAAGGAAGCGAGGGACCGCCGTCCCGCCGTAAAGGTAGGCTACCTCCTGATACGTCTCCATACGATAATCAACAGTATGTGGTGTGGGACTCTCTGGACAGACGCACGCCGCAGGGGAGAGATGAAGCTTATCTGTCCCAACCTTCGGCCCCGTTCCCTACACACACTCTAGGGCATTCAGGACCACCTAGGGGCCGAGAGCAGTTCGCCCTCGAATCCCAGGTTGGACCACCACCCTCATCTTCACGGCCTTCTCAATCAGTGAGAAGTCGACCAGCTGAGCGGCACCTCTATTTAGACCGCTCCCCAAGTCCACAAAGGGTGCAAGGTGCCGATTGGGGTTATGCACCCCAAGCTGCACCTCAACCATCCACCCATCCTAGCTACTCCAGTACTCGGCATGCCGATAACCAGCTGCAGGACAAAGCATCATACGCCAGTCCGTACCCGGACAAAGTGTATTACGCAGAAGCCCCAGTTGAAAGACGCAGGCTGCACTACGCAGACGTGCCCCGGGAGGAGGACCTCCCAAGACACCCACGTGACGTGCCAGCAGCCCGCCACAGCATGCCGAACCCCGATTTGGGCCCCAGGAGTCAACATTGGGAGCCCAGAGCACACCAGCGATATCCAGCGCCTTCTGAGACAGACCGTGGGTCAGAGTCAGAGGATGACGCGCCGTACCGTGAGTCAGGGCTCCGTGTACGTCAAATTGAATCGCTAGCTAAAGACATAGAACGCTTTGATCCTAACACCAATGAATCCAACGTTGACGATTATCTCAGGGAGATAGAACGTTGTCTGCTTGATCTTCCAGCACCTTCTTCAAGGGAAAAGCTCAAGCTAATTTGGAAAACCACGTCTAGAACGGTGCATGGTTTCATGGAAACTCTACCACCTGACGTTCGAGATCAGTACTCCTCGCTCTGCCGAGCGTTGAGAGATGAATACGCCACGTATGCAGACTCTGCGTCAGCTACAATGGGGGCCTTCTCCATCAAACACGGGAGGAACGAACCCCCCAGAGAGTATTATCGCCGACTCAAAAGTGCTTATTTCCAAGGTCGAAACGGCCCTGGGCTCGAGGAAGACCCTGCCTTCAGATCCCTGTTCATTCACAACCTGCACGAGTGTGTTCGCTCCGAAGTCTCAATGTATTGTCGGATGAAAAAACTGACAACTCAGGAGATTAGGAGATACGCTCAACAGGCTTGGGAAGCCGGCGGAAAGCCCCAAAAGCCTGACGCACATCACCGCGTCATGCACCTAGCTCCCGACGCCGAGCCGCGTTTGGAGCTTGAAGGCACAGAAGCTCCACCCACTAAGCCAAAATCTGCTAAACCTAGACCTGTTAAACCGCGAGAGCAGTCCCAATCTCCTCAACAGGGGAAGGGGGGTGCTGATTGGCCGCCTAGGTCTGGACAATCAGACAGGAAGTGGCCCAACCAAAACCAACGGCAGGCAGGTCGGAACAGTGGAAGGTTTAAGGAGCGCCGCCCACAGGTAGGTCCCGAACACAAGTCCGCAGGTGAGTACTTGACCAAAGCCGACCTCCAGGAGATGTTTCAGCAGTTCCTAGCTAAACAGAAGGAACAGCTGAGATCTGAAGATGAGACCCCTGCACCAAAGTCTGCTTCTAAGAAGCCAGACCCAGAGCCAACGTCCGCATGACTAGGCGTGGCTCAACCTCCCAGCGTGGCCAGGACCTACCTGATCAGCTGGGGGAACACTACTGGTAGATCACAGGAGTCTCCTGAAATCTACCCCCCAGAGAAACCTGATACTAAATTTCTGAAGTTCCTTGGTGACTTAACAAACCATGATCATGCTCGCCGTTTGTACTGTAGCACCAACGTAGGTGGATGCATACAGGTTGATGCTCTGCTGGATACTGGCTCAGAAATCACCCTGATATGCTCCACACTGTTCCATCGCTTGTCTGACACCATGCGGTCGCTCGGGAAACCAGTCCAGGTAGAACCCTGTGACCTGAAAATCACCAGCTACACCCAGACCCGGGAGTGTATCACTCACCGGGCGTGGCTGGACATCACCTTCCAAGACATGACTCTGGTTCACCCGTTTTATGTCTGCCAGCTAGACACTGAACCACTTCTCATTGGTCAGGACCTGCTTGAACGTCTAGCTCCCCTCATCGACTGCCAGAAGGGTCAACTGTGGGCCCAGGTGGACACACCTAAGCCCTGGAACCCGGATAGCAGCCGACCATCCTCCATTCTTGAAGTCAGCATAAGTGAGCAGCAAAGCCCTTGTTCCAAGGTCATGCCCCTCCCTACAGCTCCCACAGACGATGTCCGCCTGCAAAGGCATGAAACCGCTCCTGGAACTCCGTTCCGCACACATTCATCTTTTCTCTGCTCGCTGAAGAACGTCAGCCTGCAGCCATATGCACCACACATAGTTGGTGGTCTTACCATCAACTGCACCCACATCTCAGATGCTCGCCTTGCTCTTTGGTCTGAAAAGTCAGCCATCAGCCAGCAGACGTTTGAACACCTGCGTCAGAAGGACCCCCTTCTGGTCAGTGTGACACGTAGCCATCGGCTCTTGTCACCTACTTGGCCGCAGAGGCTCCTGAAAGCGCCAGAGGTCTGCTCTCTGACTATCCAACTTGGAGCAAGACAGTTCACACATACATTCAGCATCATACCACAGCTTGATCCACCTGCACTCATTGGAGCAGATCTGCTGGTTCGACTAGGTGCCCAGCTGGACACTTGCAATCAAGTCCTTTGGGCCCGGGCCACACCATCCTCTGAGCCTGGCTCAGAAGGCCCTGAACACTTGCTGTCCGGTCAGACCATTCCACAGGCCTGCCGTGCAGTGGTTGAGGCCAGCACGGTTCTGCCCCCACAGGTCAAAGGAGTGCCTGTTCGTCTGACTCTGATGAAGCATCAGAAGCTGCCAGGCACACAGGCCTTCTTCCAGCCATCACCACACTTCTTGGAGCTCAACTTAGCCGTCTGTGGCACGCCACTCTTGGAGCTGAACAATCGTTCTGCCTACTTGTTGGTCGAAAATCCGACCCGGAGTCCTATCCACATGCCGGCAGGAAAGCCCTTGGGCATGCTGATAGATAGCTCATTCCATGACTTCGAACTTTCAGTTCCCGTGATCGGACAACTTCCGTTGTTCTTGAATGACAGACAGGTTGGTGTAGACACATTCAGTACTTTCCCTTCACAAATGATTACCATCAAGCGGCATGAAGCCCTTCCTGAGGAACCCATTTGCAGTGCAACCTTAGATACTGACAGCGGTCAGTGTCTAACGGTTTTTGCAATAAATACTCAACCCTCTGAGTCACCGGTTGAAAGCCCGGAACACCAGAGACCCTCCTCCTCTGAACCTTATGACGGCTTCGAGGCCGAAGTCAGCCAGCAGCTTGACAAAGCGGATGCGCTGGAGTCAGAGGAGCAGAGAGCAGAGCTTAGAAGCCTGTTCTATGAGTTTCAGTCCGTTTTATCCAGGGACTCCCTGGACTGTGGACTCACAAACCTGCATACGGTTCGCATTCCAACGAACCCGAATGCCCCCCCTACTTTTGTACGTCAGTACAAGATTCCCCTCGCTGCTTATGAGTCGATCCAGGAGATCCTCGATCAGCTGAAGGAGAAAAACATCATCAGAGAGTGTAACTCCACTTACAACTCTCCCATCTGGCCGGTTCTGAAACCGACTGGGAAATGGCGTCTCACCATAGACTATCGTGCACTGAACAAACAAGTACCTCTCTCCAGGTGGCCTATGATCCATTTAGATCAGGAGCTAGCCAGAGTCAGAGATGCTTGTTTCTTCTCTACGGTTGACATAGCCAACGGCTTCTGGACCATGAAGGTTGAGCCGGCGGACCAGTATAAACTGGCTTTCTCCTTTGGAAATCGCCAATATACTTGGAACCGCTGCCCCTTTGGCTACTCTAACTCACCTGCCGAGTTCAACATCTTCCTCCACAAAGCCATGTCAGATGCTGCTTCCAGAGGGAACCTCATATATGTCGATGACATCTTGATGAGGAGTCGAACCTTCGAGGAGCACCTGGCCGAACTCCGTCACGTGCTGCAACAGCTCGCTGACGCCGGAGCTAAATTGGCGATTCTCAAGGGACAGTGGTGTCGAACCAAAGTGGAGTATGTTGGACTGCTGGTTGGCCCTAATGGAGTCGAGCCCCAAGCGGGACGCATTAGAGCCATTCAGGACATCAAAGCCCCAACTAATCTGACTGAACTCAGGAGCTTCCTCGGAGTCTGCAACTACTCCAGACAGTTCATTGAGGAGTACGCTGAAATAGCGAGGCCCCTTACTGAGCTGCTTCGGAACGACACACCTTTCGTGTGGGACAGACCCCAAGAACTCTCCTTCCAGTTCCTAAAACAGAAGTTGGCGTCCGCACCCTGTCTGGCTTACCCAGACAAGGATAAAGAGTTCTACATAGAGGCTACTTTCTCCTCTCACTGCCTGAGCGCTGCTTTGAAGCAGAAACACGATCAGGACATGAGAGTTGTGGCATACGCCAGCAAGCCTCTGAGCAAGGTGGAACTCCAGTTCTCAGACTGCGAGAGAGCTCTCCTCTCTACAGTCTGGGCCGTCGAACACTTTCGTAGTTACATCGGTGGACAGAAAGTGATCATTGAAACGTGTCATCAGCCTGTCACCTTCCTAAACAGCCAGCGTCTGCGCGAAGGAAGAGTGTCAAACAGCCGCATTGCGACGTGGATGATGGTGCTCCAAGGATACAACATTGAGGTCAAGTATGGTCAGAACACCAAGCTAGCACTAGGACAAGGGCTAGCAGGCTGCCAGCACTGTGACTCTGACTCCGTCAGGGGCCCCCTGGACACACCTGCCGCAGTCTACCCAACCGCATCCAATCATCGCTACTTTGATGAGAATGTTTGCCAAGGGCTTCCGAAAGTTTACACTGACGGATGCGCCTACCTTCACGAAGGCCAGCTCCGTGCTGGGGTTGGAGTCGTTTGGGTGGACTGTGACACTAAGCAACCAAATCACTACCGGTTGGGCCAAAAGTCTAGTCAGTACGCCGAAATTGCTGCAGTGTTGATAACCCTCCAGCAGGCGGCAGCCTTGGACATCACTCAAATCGTCCTTTGCTCTGATTCAAACTACGCTAGACACAGCTTCATCTCTCACTTCCCCATGTGGAAGGAGAATCACATGAAAAACGCCAGGAACAGAGACGTGAAACACTCGGAGTTATTCCTAGCGTGTGATCTGCTCACCACTGAGAAAGGCATAATGGTCTACTGGAAAAAGGTCAAAGGTCACTCCAGGACCCTAGGTCCGGAGAAAGATGGTAATGACGAAGCAGACCGCCTTGCTAAGCTCGGTGCTGACCAGGGAACCTGCTGGGAATTCAAAGACGAGTGGCTTCCACCCAAGGCCGTTCACGAGGTCTGCGCGATTACTCGTCGCCATGCTAAACAAGCAGACGAACCTCGGACCGTTGGGGTACCCGTGTTTCTAGGCAGAAAACCACAGGTCGCGGACCTAGTCACTATGCAGGAACAAGATCCTGACCTGAAGCTCATCCGCGAGCTTCTCCAAAAGGGCCCGATGTCTAAACAACCATCACCACCTATTGGTGCAAGCCAAGATTTGGTAAACCTGCATCGTCAACTCACGCACCTGAAACTACAAAACGATTTGTTAGTTTACATGCGTGATGATCACCGCCCGCCTCGCTGGGTTGTTCCACTCGACCACAGAGGAGTGATGCTTGCCTACGCCCACGACACTCCGGTTGGAGGTCACCGCGGAGCAAAAGCTACCCTCGCGTCACTGACAGAAGTAGCATATTGGCCGTCGATGTCCAAGGACGTACACAGCTATGTCCAAGGCTGCCTCGTCTGTGCCCAGTTTCAACCCTCCCAGCCGCTTGCTAGAGCACCACTGCAACGCAGGGGAATAACCTTCCCTTGGTCCCACCTGCAGATCGACTGGGTTGGACCGGTTCCCAAATCGGCAAGAGGAAACAAATATATGCTAACTGTAACTTGCAGTTTCACGAAGTGGGTGGAGTGCCTTCCAGCGCCAAACGATACAGCCGTCACAACCGCTGTACTGCTGATTAACCACGTTTTCAGTCGATGGGGACTTCCACTCTGCATTGACTCTGACCGAGGAACTCATTTCACATCCAGTGTAATGACGTCCCTGTTTGAACTTTTGGGAGTGGAAGTGAGATTCCACCTCCCCTATCACCCACAGTCATCCGGACAGGTCGAACGGATGAACCGCACGGTCGTCTCTATGCTCAAAAAGTACGTCTGCTCCACTGGGAAGGACTGGGACGTCAAGCTCCCTCTGGTCCTGATGGCCATACGGTCCACTCCACAGCGATCCACTGGGGTTACGCCCTTTGAGATGATGACCGGCAGACTGATGACTCTACCACTGCACCTCCTGTATCACCCAGAGGATGTCAGTGTTGCCACTGCCTATACCGCTCATCAGTATGTGGCAGACTTGAAAACACACCTCAGAGCTACGTTCGCGCACGCTCAGAAGAAACTGGAGACCAACGTAGAAGGCGCTAAAGCCTACTACGACCAAAAGACAACCAGCCGCGAATACGAGGTGAGTGACAAAGTATTCTACTTTCGGTTCGCCCAACCGGCACGCAAACCTAAGAAGTTCCTGCCCTGCTGGTCAGGACCATTTGAGATCGTGGCAGACTCTGCGTCAGCTACAATGGGGGCCTTCTCCATCAAACACGGGAGGAACGAACCCCCCAGAGAGTATTATCGCCGACTCAAAAGTGCTTATTTCCAAGGTCGAAACGGCCCTGGGCTCGAGGAAGACCCTGCCTTCAGATCCCTGTTCATTCACAACCTGCACGAGTGTGTTCGCTCCGAAGTCTCAATGTATTGTCGGATGAAAAAACTGACAACTCAGGAGATTAGGAGATACGCTCAACAGGCTTGGGAAGCCGGCGGAAAGCCCCAAAAGCCTGACGCACATCACCGCGTCATGCACCTAGCTCCCGACGCCGAGCCGCGTTTGGAGCTTGAAGGCACAGAAGCTCCACCCACTAAGCCAAAATCTGCTAAACCTAGACCTGTTAAACCGCGAGAGCAGTCCCAATCTCCTCAACAGGGGAAGGGGGGTGCTGATTGGCCGCCTAGGTCTGGACAATCAGACAGGAAGTGGCCCAACCAAAACCAACGGCAGGCAGGTCGGAACAGTGGAAGGTTTAAGGAGCGCCGCCCACAGGTAGGTCCCGAACACAAGTCCGCAGGTGAGTACTTGACCAAAGCCGACCTCCAGGAGATGTTTCAGCAGTTCCTAGCTAAACAGAAGGAACAGCTGAGATCTGAAGATGAGACCCCTGCACCAAAGTCTGCTTCTAAGAAGCCAGACCCAGAGCCAACGTCCGCATGACTAGGCGTGGCTCAACCTCCCAGCGTGGCCAGGACCTACCTGATCAGCTGGGGGAACACTACTGGTAGATCACAGGAGTCTCCTGAAATCTACCCCCCAGAGAAACCTGATACTAAATTTCTGAAGTTCCTTGGTGACTTAACAAACCATGATCATGCTCGCCGTTTGTACTGTAGCACCAACGTAGGTGGATGCATACAGGTTGATGCTCTGCTGGATACTGGCTCAGAAATCACCCTGATATGCTCCACACTGTTCCATCGCTTGTCTGACACCATGCGGTCGCTCGGGAAACCAGTCCAGGTAGAACCCTGTGACCTGAAAATCACCAGCTACACCCAGACCCGGGAGTGTATCACTCACCGGGCGTGGCTGGACATCACCTTCCAAGACATGACTCTGGTTCACCCGTTTTATGTCTGCCAGCTAGACACTGAACCACTTCTCATTGGTCAGGACCTGCTTGAACGTCTAGCTCCCCTCATCGACTGCCAGAAGGGTCAACTGTGGGCCCAGGTGGACACACCTAAGCCCTGGAACCCGGATAGCAGCCGACCATCCTCCATTCTTGAAGTCAGCATAAGTGAGCAGCAAAGCCCTTGTTCCAAGGTCATGCCCCTCCCTACAGCTCCCACAGACGATGTCCGCCTGCAAAGGCATGAAACCGCTCCTGGAACTCCGTTCCGCACACATTCATCTTTTCTCTGCTCGCTGAAGAACGTCAGCCTGCAGCCATATGCACCACACATAGTTGGTGGTCTTACCATCAACTGCACCCACATCTCAGATGCTCGCCTTGCTCTTTGGTCTGAAAAGTCAGCCATCAGCCAGCAGACGTTTGAACACCTGCGTCAGAAGGACCCCCTTCTGGTCAGTGTGACACGTAGCCATCGGCTCTTGTCACCTACTTGGCCGCAGAGGCTCCTGAAAGCGCCAGAGGTCTGCTCTCTGACTATCCAACTTGGAGCAAGACAGTTCACACATACATTCAGCATCATACCACAGCTTGATCCACCTGCACTCATTGGAGCAGATCTGCTGGTTCGACTAGGTGCCCAGCTGGACACTTGCAATCAAGTCCTTTGGGCCCGGGCCACACCATCCTCTGAGCCTGGCTCAGAAGGCCCTGAACACTTGCTGTCCGGTCAGACCATTCCACAGGCCTGCCGTGCAGTGGTTGAGGCCAGCACGGTTCTGCCCCCACAGGTCAAAGGAGTGCCTGTTCGTCTGACTCTGATGAAGCATCAGAAGCTGCCAGGCACACAGGCCTTCTTCCAGCCATCACCACACTTCTTGGAGCTCAACTTAGCCGTCTGTGGCACGCCACTCTTGGAGCTGAACAATCGTTCTGCCTACTTGTTGGTCGAAAATCCGACCCGGAGTCCTATCCACATGCCGGCAGGAAAGCCCTTGGGCATGCTGATAGATAGCTCATTCCATGACTTCGAACTTTCAGTTCCCGTGATCGGACAACTTCCGTTGTTCTTGAATGACAGACAGGTTGGTGTAGACACATTCAGTACTTTCCCTTCACAAATGATTACCATCAAGTGGCATGAAGCCCTTCCTGAGGAACCCATTTGCAGTGCAACCTTAGATACTGACAGCGGTCAGTGTCTAACGGTTTTTGCAATAAATACTCAACCCTCTGAGTCACCGGTTGAAAGCCCGGAACACCAGAGACCCTCCTCCTCTGAACCTTATGACGGCTTCGAGGCCGAAGTCAGCCAGCAGCTTGACAAAGCGGATGCGCTGGAGTCAGAGGAGCAGAGAGCAGAGCTTAGAAGCCTGTTCTATGAGTTTCAGTCCGTTTTATCCAGGGACTCCCTGGACTGTGGACTCACAAACCTGCATACGGTTCGCATTCCAACGAACCCGAATGCCCCCCCTACTTTTGTACGTCAGTACAAGATTCCCCTCGCTGCTTATGAGTCGATCCAGGAGATCCTCGATCAGCTGAAGGAGAAAAACATCATCAGAGAGTGTAACTCCACTTACAACTCTCCCATCTGGCCGGTTCTGAAACCGACTGGGAAATGGCGTCTCACCATAGACTATCGTGCACTGAACAAACAAGTACCTCTCTCCAGGTGGCCTATGATCCATTTAGATCAGGAGCTAGCCAGAGTCAGAGATGCTTGTTTCTTCTCTACGGTTGACATAGCCAACGGCTTCTGGACCATGAAGGTTGAGCCGGCGGACCAGTATAAACTGGCTTTCTCCTTTGGAAATCGCCAATATACTTGGAACCGCTGCCCCTTTGGCTACTCTAACTCACCTGCCGAGTTCAACATCTTCCTCCACAAAGCCATGTCAGATGCTGCTTCCAGAGGGAACCTCATATATGTCGATGACATCTTGATGAGGAGTCGAACCTTCGAGGAGCACCTGGCCGAACTCCGTCACGTGCTGCAACAGCTCGCTGACGCCGGAGCTAAATTGGCGATTCTCAAGGGACAGTGGTGTCGAACCAAAGTGGAGTATGTTGGACTGCTGGTTGGCCCTAATGGAGTCGAGCCCCAAGCGGGACGCATTAGAGCCATTCAGGACATCAAAGCCCCAACTAATCTGACTGAACTCAGGAGCTTCCTCGGAGTCTGCAACTACTCCAGACAGTTCATTGAGGAGTACGCTGAAATAGCGAGGCCCCTTACTGAGCTGCTTCGGAACGACACACCTTTCGTGTGGGACAGACCCCAAGAACTCTCCTTCCAGTTCCTAAAACAGAAGTTGGCGTCCGCACCCTGTCTGGCTTACCCAGACAAGGATAAAGAGTTCTACATAGAGGCTACTTTCTCCTCTCACTGCCTGAGCGCTGCTTTGAAGCAGAAACACGATCAGGACATGAGAGTTGTGGCATACGCCAGCAAGCCTCTGAGCAAGGTGGAACTCCAGTTCTCAGACTGCGAGAGAGCTCTCCTCTCTACAGTCTGGGCCGTCGAACACTTTCGTAGTTACATCGGTGGACAGAAAGTGATCATTGAAACGTGTCATCAGCCTGTCACCTTCCTAAACAGCCAGCGTCTGCGCGAAGGAAGAGTGTCAAACAGCCGCATTGCGACGTGGATGATGGTGCTCCAAGGATACAACATTGAGGTCAAGTATGGTCAGAACACCAAGCTAGCACTAGGACAAGGGCTAGCAGGCTGCCAGCACTGTGACTCTGACTCCGTCAGGGGCCCCCTGGACACACCTGCCGCAGTCTACCCAACCGCATCCAATCATCGCTACTTTGATGAGAATGTTTGCCAAGGGCTTCCGAAAGTTTACACTGACGGATGCGCCTACCTTCACGAAGGCCAGCTCCGTGCTGGGGTTGGAGTCGTTTGGGTGGACTGTGACACTAAGCAACCAAATCACTACCGGTTGGGCCAAAAGTCTAGTCAGTACGCCGAAATTGCTGCAGTGTTGATAACCCTCCAGCAGGCGGCAGCCTTGGACATCACTCAAATCGTCCTTTGCTCTGATTCAAACTACGCTAGACACAGCTTCATCTCTCACTTCCCCATGTGGAAGGAGAATCACATGAAAAACGCCAGGAACAGAGACGTGAAACACTCGGAGTTATTCCTAGCGTGTGATCTGCTCACCACTGAGAAAGGCATAATGGTCTACTGGAAAAAGGTCAAAGGTCACTCCAGGACCCTAGGTCCGGAGAAAGATGGTAATGACGAAGCAGACCGCCTTGCTAAGCTCGGTGCTGACCAGGGAACCTGCTGGGAATTCAAAGACGAGTGGCTTCCACCCAAGGCCGTTCACGAGGTCTGCGCGATTACTCGTCGCCATGCTAAACAAGCAGACGAACCTCGGACCGTTGGGGTACCCGTGTTTCTAGGCAGAAAACCACAGGTCGCGGACCTAGTCACTATGCAGGAACAAGATCCTGACCTGAAGCTCATCCGCGAGCTTCTCCAAAAGGGCCCGATGTCTAAACAACCATCACCACCTATTGGTGCAAGCCAAGATTTGGTAAACCTGCATCGTCAACTCACGCACCTGAAACTACAAAACGATTTGTTAGTTTACATGCGTGATGATCACCGCCCGCCTCGCTGGGTTGTTCCACTCGACCACAGAGGAGTGATGCTTGCCTACGCCCACGACACTCCGGTTGGAGGTCACCGCGGAGCAAAAGCTACCCTCGCGTCACTGACAGAAGTAGCATATTGGCCGTCGATGTCCAAGGACGTACACAGCTATGTCCAAGGCTGCCTCGTCTGTGCCCAGTTTCAACCCTCCCAGCCGCTTGCTAGAGCACCACTGCAACGCAGGGGAATAACCTTCCCTTGGTCCCACCTGCAGATCGACTGGGTTGGACCGGTTCCCAAATCGGCAAGAGGAAACAAATATATGCTAACTGTAACTTGCAGTTTCACGAAGTGGGTGGAGTGCCTTCCAGCGCCAAACGATACAGCCGTCACAACCGCTGTACTGCTGATTAACCACGTTTTCAGTCGATGGGGACTTCCACTCTGCATTGACTCTGACCGAGGAACTCATTTCACATCCAGTGTAATGACGTCCCTGTTTGAACTTTTGGGAGTGGAAGTGAGATTCCACCTCCCCTATCACCCACAGTCATCCGGACAGGTCGAACGGATGAACCGCACGGTCGTCTCTATGCTCAAAAAGTACGTCTGCTCCACTGGGAAGGACTGGGACGTCAAGCTCCCTCTGGTCCTGATGGCCATACGGTCCACTCCACAGCGATCCACTGGGGTTACGCCCTTTGAGATGATGACCGGCAGACTGATGACTCTACCACTGCACCTCCTGTATCACCCAGAGGATGTCAGTGTTGCCACTGCCTATACCGCTCATCAGTATGTGGCAGACTTGAAAACACACCTCAGAGCTACGTTCGCGCACGCTCAGAAGAAACTGGAGACCAACGTAGAAGGCGCTAAAGCCTACTACGACCAAAAGACAACCAGCCGCGAATACGAGGTGAGTGACAAAGTATTCTACTTTCGGTTCGCCCAACCGGCACGCAAACCTAAGAAGTTCCTGCCCTGCTGGTCAGGACCATTTGAGATCGTGGCAAAACTCTCTCCAGTTGCATACAGGTTACGCATCACCAAAGCGAGACAGGAGCCTGTCTACAAATGGGTGCATGCAAACCAAATCAAACCCTACGTCAAACCATCCCCGCGGGTACAGAGACCAGACTCCCCGCAGGAGGTAGACGTAGTCTCGACATAGTTCTATGCATGGAAATGGAAAAGGGGGGAAAGTGCACGTCTAACCCACTAACATGTACTAACCGACAAAGAACCAGCCCCCCCCCCCCCCCCCCCCCCCCCCCCCCCCCCGCCGTCACTTTCACTAACCAAGAGAAACTCCTTCCTAGACCGCTAACAGGATGTACCTACTAAAACCTTACAGGGTACTCTGGTACCTACACTAGGCTCTGATTAATGGATCTCTACGTGCAATCAAGACTTTGTCTGAAACCATACCTCAGGATATTGTGTACACACGAGTGGTGAGAGATTTGATGTAGGACCTGCTCAGGGAAGTAAGTTCCACGCTGGACAGCTTGGTTGAAAGTCGTATTTCCCCGTACTTGGTACCACTGGACCTGCTCAAAGATAGCTTGACAGCTGCTACCCCTCTACTGTGCACCTTTCACAAATACACCTAGCGTACAGCCTAAGTAGTGCAATGCCCATTCACGTTGAAAAAAATTAGAACTCGGTTTCCTGTTAAACGTTCCCATAATTGTGACACCTCACATCTATAGGTAGGTCGATGCTGAACATTGGTATTTGAAAGGACGGTAGGCATTTCCACTTTGAACTAGAAACCTGACACTCCATCACCTCAACCTCGAACAGCATGACTCAGAGATTGAGATCATGGACGCTTTCCAGGGTTATAACTTTGCCTTCGATTTAGAAATTGACCAACAATTACTGATTGAAGGAACCAAATTTGTTAAGTTCACACAAACCCCGCGTGAACTTACTTTGACGCTACATTGACACAGATTATACCACCTTAATCTGCACATTGGTCGCCCTGGGGATGGGATGGCTCATCACGGCCGTGATTGCTTATTCCGCCTACAGGCGTGTTAAGAAACTCCAAGATAAGATGCACTTGCTCACCTACGGTGTGCCTCGTAACCGCGTTCGGGGAGACTCCAAGCGTGAATGTACCACACCTGTCTAAAGGGGGTGAGCAACATTTTCTTTGTTATTCTGTAAACCTAAGAGTAGTTCTCATTTTAGTCTACCTCACATATTTATCTGAGTGTTGCAGTATGTCACATTCTTTATAAGCTACACACTGACTGTATGACCTAAGAATGTATTTTATGAGACCTCAAGGTTGCTATGAATTTTCTTGGATGTTATATGTTTTTTTTTTGGGGTTGTCTGTATTTTTGTTTCTTACTTGGTCACATATTAACTAGTGGTTATGTGCCGGCCCAGCTCAGTCTGTCAATGACTCTGTCTGACGCACCAGCACATTGTAGTACCTCTTAGTTTATGGTCCTTGTTTTAGCCCAAAGACTGTCCTGATCTGCCCTTTGGACCAAAAAGGGGGGAATCTTGGGACCACATAGGTCAATGCGCGTTTGCGAACTATGGACCTCGTACATCACCGCGTGCTCCATAAACTGAACTGTATGGCCGGCGGTGAGATGCCTTTGTGTCCACTCGTGGAGTTAACCGCCCACCGACCTTCCTCCTTCTACACTACTACCTCTCGCATGGACGACATCATCATTGCGTACCACCTGCGTGAGTGGCTTCTTCTCGTTATGCGCGTTGGGGACTATCCCGTTTCCTATCCTCTTTGTGCCTGACAAAGACAAAGACCAAAGGCGCCAGGATCCAAGACAAAGACCAAAGACAAAGGCGTCCAAGGAGACCAACGTCCTAAGGGACAAACCCACCTGTGCTTCCGACAATCAAGTCGACCTACGTTCATGAGGAACAAACCCATCTGTGCTTCCGACGATCGAGCTTTGGGCGCGATCCCCGAAACCAAAAGGGGGAATGTTGAGGGTCTGACCTCATGAGGAAATTACTATGCAGTGATTTTCTCCAAAATGACTGTGCTTAAATTGCTCTGAAAAGCAAATAACCACATCAGCGCCAAGAAACTTCATTTCCCATGATGCTTTGCACACGGAAGCATTGGGATGATGTCACCGCCTAGTACCAGAAACACGTTCTGCGCATGTGCGGGAAGCCGTGGAGCTTTTCCCGCAAACTAAGACCATAAATCTTCAGCAGAGACAAAGAAACCTCGTTCTTTTGCCCAGGATACCTGGCGGTAAGGACACGCTTGTCAACACTCCGACAACTTGAGCACGCGGAAGCTCTAAGTGCCAAGTTGAGCCACGCAACCGCTGGAAACCACTCTTAACTCCATCGGGACCTGACTGGGAACGAGCGGAGCTCCATTCAGCTCTCAGAGACGCTGTAAGTTGTCAAACTCAGCACAAAAGAAACTTCGTTCTCTTTGTGTCCAGCCGTGGAGAAACACACGTGGAGCCAAACAACGGAGAAAGCATCAAACCGACGGATGACGCTGAAAACTGCGGAGAAAAACGGAGAACCGTCAAGTCATAACAGCGGGGGACGCCTTGCTCATCTGGTGATCAGAAAACTCATTTTTTTTCTCTCCTTTTCTCCTCCCGTTTCCTCTATAGTCCAGAATAAGCAATAAAACCGCGCTATTGCTTAAAAAGTAGCTTCGTGTTTTCCTCTTTCGCTCCCAATTCGTCCTTCGGGTCATTTTGAAAGAATAAACTGCTTATTGATCATCGCTAATATCTTTAGTCGTCAGCTCTGGCCAGGCTGCCGACTCCTTTTAGATTAAATAATTTACAAGTGACCTTTTGTTGTTTGTTAACTTTTGAAGTGTTTGAGTTAAGTTTTACTGTGATTCTAAGCCACTAAGTGTTCGGGAAAGTAGAAAACTTTACACATCCAGGTCTCCTGTTGAATGCGAGGGGAGGGGAAGAGCCCCATACACACTCACAGCTCCCTCCCCCCACCTACTCTGGGGAAACAAAGACCCATTCATCTCTCACACACACACACACACACACTCACTCACACACACCACACAAACACCTTGAACATTATTTTGAATATACATCCTTTTATTATATCACATGGTTATTATTCATTTATGCCACTGTTTATTCATTTGACAAATTGTTAATTAAACGTTATAAATTCAGATTTTTGTCTCCAGTAGCTTTGTTGTGTCGAAGAGAAGTCTCTGCTCCAAGGATTCTACGAACTTCAAGAAAGACTGATAAGAGTTTTGGATTCAATTTTTCCCCGGTTAAAGGGGAATGGTGCCCCGTATATCTAAGAATATCTTAATTAATTAATAAATCAGTAAATATTTACATATTTACAGAATTTATTGAAGAATCCAAAAGTAAGTTGAAGCTTACTAATTGTTCGCTCCTAATAACCCCAACACCACTAAATAACAGTTTTCTGTCAAGGACTTTAGCAGATTTACCTTCATAGATTTTTCCCGAGGCTGGTCGTTTATTTTTTTAATTTTATTTTTTTCCTTTTTCTTTGTTTTGGAGTTGAATTCGGAGTAAACACTGCCAGTCATATTGATAACATAAATACTATTTCTGATAAGATATGGCCACCAGCATGCTACAGCCTTACTTGTTTAAAACAAACCCCAGTAAATGGATCTGGTTGAGTCTTTAACAGCAGATATGGTAGTTTTCTCTTTATTTATTTTTAATTGGCTAGCTAAGAATTTACCTGATTTATTACTATGTTCAAAGTTTTCTTTTCGTAGTCTTTGTGCTAAAAATTGTGTCTTTTTGTCAATAATTCCATGAAGTTCTAATTTAGCTTTACGTAATTTGCTCATTGACTCTTCTTCTGTGGATGCCTCTAAAGACTTGATGATTTCCTCTAACTTCTGAATACGTTTGTTTTCTGTTTTTTTCCTATGTGATGAGAAAGAGATTATTTTACCTCTCATCACTGCCTTTCCTGCCTCCCAAAGAATAGGTGCTGATGTTCCAGGCAGGTCATTATGTTCTAAATATAAAGCCCACTCCTTTTTTAAAAAATCAATAAAACCTTTGTCTTTAAGCAGTGATGTATTAAACCTCCAGTTTTTGCTTGGTGGGATTGTCTTTTTATTTACCAGAGTTAAAGAAACCGGAGCATGGTTGCTGACAACTATGGGGTGTATCTCAGTGTCTGAAATTTCAGCCAACAATGAGCTGCTGACTAGAAAATAATCCAAACGTGAGTGAGAGTGATGGACGTGCAAAAGAAAAGTATACTCTCTACGGTTAGGATGAAGCGATCGCCATGCATCACAAAGCCCATAATCACTCATGTACTGTTTAACTATGTTAGTGGATTGCCAATTGCGCTGAGTCCCAGCTGTACTGAGCCTGTCTGTTAAGGAATTCATCCAAAAATTAAAGTCACCTCCTAGTATAAGTGGACAATCCAAGTGTTCGGAGAGTACAGAGAAAAAATTATGAAAGAATGGAGGGTCATCAATATTTGGACAGTATATGCTGACGATACATAAGCGTTGGTTATGTACAGATAATTTTAACATTATAAATCTACCCTCTGGATCAGAGACTGTGTCCAATACTGTGAAATTTATGTTTTTGTGTATTAAAATAGCTACACCTCTTTGCCTAGAGTTATAGCAGGCAGAGAACATGCTGGGAAACTCAGGTGTTTTAAATTCATCTGCGGATGTGGCAGATCTATGAGTCTCTTGTAACAATATTACGTCTGCTTGCACTCTCTTTAACTGATCAAAAAATTTTTAATCTCTTCTCTCTAGAGCCACCCCCATGTACATTCCATGAGACAAACCTTAGTGCACCCATAGATGTGTGTGTGAGTAGCTAAAATGTGCCGCCTTCATGTGAATAAGATGGAATAAGTATATAAATGTATAAATAGTATGTTAATAAATAACATAAAAGTAAATAATAATAATAATAATAATAATAATAATAAAGATCCAACAGTGTTTGTGGTTGTATTATTTGACGCATAAATTATGATATTGTGCTGTGAATATAATATATATATATGTGTGTGTGTGCGCGCGCGCGCATGTGTGTGTATGTATGCGTGTGTGCGCGCGCGTGCGTGCGTGTGTGTGTGTATGTATGCGTGTGTGTGTGTGTGTGTGTCGAGTCTGACGCAGTGTTGGAAAGTTGTGTGGTTGTGCCATACAGGTGTAAAGGTACAGAAGCAGGTAAAGAGGAAGGGAAAATACAGATACAGGTTAAAAAAGAAGAAAGAACTCAAAAGAAAAGGTGATAGGGGTGTGAGGTGGTAAAGAACAGGTGATCTTATCATCAACAAAACGGATTTAGCAGCTGTTTAATCCTGACGTGATCAAACCCAGTGTATCCTGATAAGAATAATAAATGTCTGACCTGATGTTGGGCTAATACAGCCAGTCAGTCACTCCTCCCTCCTTGTAAAGTTTATTGTCCACATAAAGCTTATCCACCGAGATGACAGCTCTCTTCCCATCCTGGATAAACTTTTTGCGCAGCGGAAAGAGAACCCGGCGTCGATCCAGAATTTCCTTCGGGAACTGATCATTCACGCTGAAATCTTTTCCTTTGAGCTCTCTTCCGTGACTTTTAACAAGATCTTTCTGCTTAAAATGTTCAAATTTAGCCACGATGGGACGAGGTCTTCTGCTGTCCACTCGTCTAGCTCCAAGGCGATGTACCCGGTGAAATGTGATGTTTTTTATCGTTTCTTCTGGAATCTTCATTTCTGTCTGGAGAAAGTTCTTTATTGTTTGCTCGCAGTTCTCTGCCCCTCCCGTCTGCTCCGGCAGACCTGCGAACACCAAATGATCCCTCATGCTGCAGGCCTGAAGGTCCAAAACCGTCTCCTTTAGAGTTTTGTTGTCCTGGGTGATCCGCGTCATTCCCTCTTCCAGGGAAGAAACGGACTCCCGCAGAGACGCGTTCTCAGCAGCGAGCCGCTCAACCTGTTCCTGGGTGAACTCCAGAGATGTTCGGAGGTTCTGAAACTCCTGGTGAAGAACCTCGAGCAGATGAAGTCGCCCCTCAAATCCCAGAAGCCATTTATCTATAGAATCTAATAATTCTAATATGTCCTTCCGGGGAGATGAGGCCTCAGGCGAATCCTGAGGACGGCTCCTCTTGGTCCCAGCAGGTGTTTCAGCCTCAGCTGCTGATTTCTTCGGACCCATGACGAATAACTCAAAAACTTCGTCAATATAATTTAACAAACTTTCTGAATTTTCTTCACTTACCTCCAGATTGAGTGAGTTATACTTACCAGATTAGTTTTTGCGTTGTCAGTAAATAAATTAGGCGAAAATGTGTCTTAATTGTTTGTGGATGTTTGATAACGAGCTGCCATCAGCTTCAAACGCTGCCGTGTATCTGGTGATCGGCCGTCAGCGCATGCGCATGCTCACCTAAGGACCTAAGGACGCTGGAGGAGAAACGTGATGAGAAATTCTTTTTAATATTATAACATTTCTGCTGCATTATAGGGTCAGATCAGCAATTTGCCCTTAGCAGTGGTTTAGTAACTCATTCACTGCCAGCCGTTTCCTGATCAGAAAAGCCCTTCGCTGCCAGCATTTTTCAGCGTTTTTACCATATTTTTAGGAGTCACAGAACGTTGCGTGCTATGATGATGTCAACGCCAAAACTACCAGAAACAAAGAGGAGACTCACCTCTTACATCAGGAATAATCAGCGTGTTTCGAGCGTTATCCGTTCTTTCATAATCCGCTGTTGAATTGTGATCGTCAGAAGCTTTTCCGGTTTGCGCCTCACGTTTTTTTTTCCAGCAGCAGCCCAAAACGATCTCCTAACACATGGATTTTCTACTTCCTGATCATGTGACATGTGACGTACGCTGATGAAGATTGGCTTTAGAGCTGGGGTGTTTGTTCTCACGGTGCAGGGGCTCGTTCCAACGCCCACTTAGTGTGTTGGTCCTGAAAGACCAAGACAGGTTCGGAGCGATTGGAGAAAAAGATGTTTGCTTCTAAGTTGATGTCGGAGTCAAAAAACCAGTCAAAATAAGATTCACCGCTGCAGAGGGAGAACACACAGCTCTCATGCAAGGTCTACCGTCTTGCTTCAGCAGCTGCCAGAAGTGTTCTGATCTCTCAGTTTGAGACGGCTAGATTTATTCACTCAAGCAGGGAGAGGTCACATGTGTGTACAAGGTTAAGTTTGAACAATCCTCTAAACAACAGACTTGCAGCCGTGAGATATGGTTAAACAGGATGCGGCCACTATCTCAACAGAAAACAGGAACCTATTCTCACGCTGTGTGCAGAAAAACCATACCCGAGAGGAGGGGTGAGCAGCAGATAACAGAAACATCTGGAGTGTCTAATGGACTGCAGAGTCAGGTTCTCATCACACACATTACCAATGATCTAAAGTAAAATATGTTTGCTTGCGTTTACTTGTGTTCATTTCTCTTAACAAGTTAAAAAATGCAAATGACGACTTTAGTCGCCATTGGCAGTGAACAGTTGGATTTAAAATGACAACTTTTGTTGTCAATGGCAGTTAATGAGTTAAAGCAGTGGTTCCCAAACTTATTTAGCCGCGCACCCCCTTCTATGTCCCGACCATGTCGACGCCCCCCCCCCCCCCCCCCCCCCACACACACACACATCAGGGCATGGCTATATATATATATATATATATCAGACGTTAAGCTAAACAGACAGGGTTAAAAAATATGATCGGCCTTTTTCCCCATCACTTTCATTTTTTAAATAGTAATTAATAAACATTCAATACCATTACAATTTCCTTTGATTTAATTTTAAATAAATATTTAGAGTGCCCAGGTAGCACATAAACAATGCAATTTAACGGTTTTCTTAAAGTAGGAACGTTTAACCTGTGCGGCCAGAGCGCTCTCCTTCCTTCTGCTCTGCGTAAACCTGAACTTGCCACCTACTTGTGCGTAATCAAATGTCTATAGGGGAAAAGGAAAAAGCTGTAGCCATGAGGTTCACTTTTGCCTCAGACCGACTTATTGCTGTTTTATGGTGTGGCTGAATCTGCGATCCGCTGCCACGCGGACAGGAATAACAAATGCTGCAGGTTCGGAGTCACTGGCTGGAGCGGGCCCGACATTAATACGTCATCCCAAAATAGAAGCCGATATCTTAATTTGACCTGGAATGAAAAATGTTGTTATAAAACCTCTTAAAAGTTTTTATCACAGAGGAGGCAGCGCTCATTTCTGCCTTCAGTCTGACGGCTCGCTGCAGTTTGCGCAGCGTGCACTTATTGAATCTGTGTGTGTGTGTGTGTGTGTGTGTGAGTGTGTGTGTGCGCGCGCATGCGGCACTGCTCCATGAAGCTTGGTTTATGCTTGACGCATTCACTTTCCGCTTGGTGATGCGGCTCGCGGATGGAACGCGCTTCACAACTTGCAGCGTTTAAGTCACTGTGTCTCGTTATTGGCGCTATTTAAACCAATGTTGTAAAATGACTTCTGCCAAGCCCAGATGTGCTCACTTGTGCACCCGTGAGCCGTGGTTCCGCTGGAACGCGTCTGACCTGACAGACGCACTCTGAACTTCAGATCTTCAGCGCGTGTGAGGTTTACAGTGTCAGAACAC
This sequence comes from Nothobranchius furzeri, assembly GCF_043380555.1. NCBI lineage: Eukaryota > Metazoa > Chordata > Actinopteri > Cyprinodontiformes > Nothobranchiidae > Nothobranchius > Nothobranchius furzeri. Next base: position 94,186,502 of record NC_091741.1, on the reverse strand, counting down.
CTGCATGAGACAGGTGTTAATTACAATCTGCCAGAATGACTCACCACCTTCAGATTTCTCCAACACCATTAAAAATGATCAAATACGGTGTGGGCAATTTCTGTTATTCTTAAAGAAAAGAGTCGGAGAGAGTTTTTTCAGTCGAGACAGCGTGGTCTTTTATTTGTCTTCTCACATCTCAGGACAGCCGAAAAGACCCAGACAAAAGAGTGGTTCCCTTTTTTATAGCTCACAGCCTTTGAACATTCATTAGTCAACCGGCGAGAACCAGACCATATTTGGTAGCACATCTCTCTGTGGAAACTGTGGGTGGAGACTTCTGTCTGGGACACAGCAACACATCAAGTATTTTTAGCAAGTCAGATAAGCTTTAAGCAATTTTACTGGAAGCAAGCAGAGACCAAAACAGGAAATTCCTTCGGAGCTGATGTTGGAACAACACACGAACTCTAGCCAGAAAACACTTTCAACCTACGAACTCAGCATTAACTCAATACATTTTGTAGATGATGTTGGTCTCTCTTCCGTTAGACCAAGCACGGGTACGGAGTAGATGGAGTTAAACACCTTTTAAGTTGACAGAACGAGGAGACAAATGATCAGAAGTCCATTCACTGTTTCGCCGCTCATGAGGGGGAGAGTCTCTGCAGCAAGTCCCGCGACCTGCTCTTGCCAGATGCTTCGGACAGACTCTCGCCGTTCTACTGAAAACGGCTGATTTTTATTGAAGATTACAGGAATGTTACATACGCAGTTTGCCATGTACATACGTCAATGATCATGACAGGTGAAAATAACAGCCTTGTTAGCGGACAGTTTAATACATCACTAGAACACATCCTTGAGATTACCAGGAACATCCTGATATATTCATGACAGGAGAAGATACATTCACTGGTACCGAGAGGCACTGAGTGGAGATGGAATGTGCACACTCCCTTCTCTTGTGCAGGAGAAGATACACAGCTATTAATCTTTGTGTGAAGGCCTTGAGTATCTGAGCGAGTTTCCATAGCATAGATAATAAAATGAGCTTATAAGGTAAATATATATATATATTGCCTTGTTACGCAGGATCTAACATGTCACAAGAACTTGTAATTCTTAAGATAAGCAGAAATATCCTTGGTAACCTGGTACAAGAAGAGACTGCAATGTCTCACTCCCTTTTGGAGTTCCTGCAGCTGTTTTAAGAGCTTGTGCAGGAGAGAAACACAGAGAGACCTTTATATTATAACATGATCCCATAATGAAAAGAGTAGCATGTAAGAATGAATAATAAAAGAGCTTATAATAATATATGAAAGAGCTTATATGAGAGATATATATTTTCAATCCCCCTTTTGAACTCTTTTAAGAGTTCAATAAAGATATAAGAAATCAAAACAATAACACCAAATTCCATCAAAAAGAATCCAATAAGCAAAGTTTTTTTAAAATACCAATACAAACAACCAATCAGATTACATTTACTCATCTTTCTAGCAGTAAACTAATACAAAAAACATGATCATACTTTCAACTGAACATGTTACAACATGTATGGATCGCATGCAACTCCATATGAGGGCGAAAAACCCTAATTATCATATGTTTATAGGGAAAATTCCCCCATGTCCCCCCATTTGTCATATCTCAATTTTGGGGCGAACACCTGTTGGCATAGAGTGTGCATGCCTAGGACATCAATGATCAAAAGAAATAAAAACAACACAATCAAAAAACTCATAGAAATAAACAGTTTAAGGGATTGTTACAGAAATCACTCAATATTCTCACACTCTAACATCTTCTTCATCATGAGAGTCATCACTTTCATCAGAGGGTTCCCCTCCCAAATAGATTTTAGGATTGGCTAGTAACAAGGGCATCTGGATAATTGGGTCAGCAGGTGGAGGGTGTAAAATATTACCCTTGTAAAATAAATGAGGGTGTTAAATACAACCCTTGTAGAATGTTCATAGGGTGGTTACTTCTTCCCCCTGTTGAGGTCCCTTCACTGGCTCCAGGCAGCTGCAGGGGGTGATGATATCAAGATTCTCGTCCTGCAGGATGTGGTGGTAGCTTGGCACGCTACTGTAGTCAGCTACTTCTCTTCCTGGTTTTTGGATCCTTTTTCTGGTTAGGCAGATGTCAGCTGCTTCTCGTCCTGGTCCTTGGGTACTTCTTCTGGTCAGGCAGATGTCGGCTGCTTCTCTTCCAGGTTAGGCTCCTCCCGTCCAGCCGGACAGCGTGTGACGTCCTCTCCGTGATCCTGTATGGCTCGGTCCACCTCGGTTCCGTCCACTTCCTTTTGGTGACTTTTAGCAGGACCCAGACGCCTGGCACCGAAGGCGAAGCCTCTTCGTGTGTGTAGTTTTGGTCCAATGAAGGCTTTCTCGACTTGTGCAGTCCTTGATCTCGGCAGATAGTTGGTAGGAAGGCTCACACTCCGGCCGGACCAGAAGTTCCCCGGACCGATCGCCTAGGGATTAGAGGTTATGCACAAAAATGTCCTAGCTCTTACTGACCCTAGCCTCTGATACCTTCAACATCAGACACATACAATTACGAACAGCAAGCGCAATTAAAGGTACAGTGACATCACGACATGGACACACAGACACACAAACACATACACATGCACATACACAGAGAGAGAGGGAGAGAGTAAGAATGTGTGTGGGAGAAAGAAATGTGTGGGATCCATTTTGCCACCAGCATCTCCACCTGTGTCACAGAGAAAAAATTACAAAGAAATTAAAACACAAAGCAAACAACAATAATTCAATGAGTATAAATGATCAAACTAAAATATACAACCATGCATGGGTTTTATAACAGTTCCGGCAACACTGGAGAGGAAGCCTTGTACAATGAATTCTTAAGATGTCCTTCATCAATTAGAGGTTATAACCAAATTGTTTCAGGATCCTGAATTTGAATTTGAATTGGTTAATTTACTCAGAATAGTCCAATGTCTTTGTTGATGTTTCTCAAGGCTCGGCCATGCCCATATAGATAAATAAGCAAACAAACCAGACAAACACAGTCAAACACACGGTCCATACAGTCTCTGTGCCCTCACACACCAAGCAAATGTCAGACTGAAGCGAAAGTGTGAAATACTTAACCTAACGCTAAATCAGTGGAAAGAAAAAATAAGACCTAAAGCGTGTAATCAAATTAATCCAACAAAACTTCCCATAACTGCTGTTCTAAACTCACGTTGCGATGTGATCTCTCCAATTAGAAATTAGGACAATCACTTTACTATCAATTCAACCAAAAAGTTTCAGGTTGTCCCTTACCTAAACTACTTGTCTTTCTTACCTTCTTTATTTTATTATTTTTTAAGAACCTCACTTAGCACAAGAAATCCTAAGAATTAATTCACTACTTAAGGTCAATTTGTAAATAACGAAACTGCAGTTACAGGTTTGTTTGTGCACAGTATTGGTAATCAGCAGTTTTTTTTTTTCCTTATCTCCACATCTAGAAGTGTGTTTCTGTGCTACTCCTCCATCTATAACACAAGTTAGTATCATCCTTAAAGCATCTGAAATTAAGCTGCATTGCTAAATCAATAACGTGATTTGTGCTAAGAAATACTCCCCTATCCTCTTCCTTTTTCCAGTGGCGCTGAATGACAGATTTTAGATCAATTTAACGTTTTATCACTATTACGTTTCATTTAATTAATTTTGCTTTTTCTCTCTTATTTTTGTCTATTTATTTATTTATGTTATTTACTTATTTATCATGCCATCCTGTGATGATAATCTTAAAGACTTTTTAGCCAATTGTCGTCAAAAAGGCCATTTAAAAATATTATGTTAAAGATTTCACAAGATAAAAATGTGAACATAATTTTTATCGAATGAGGGGTACCATTTATTCAATATCTTGTAACATTATTTTCTACCTCACTATTGTCTCGGATGAGATGTTCCATGAATCATTTAGTCAGCTGGATGCCAAATTATTCATTTAATGTTTATTTTTATGCAATGAATGGAATGGGATGGAACGTTACTATAAACTATCCGGAAATTTGCGCATGTTTGCTCGAAGGAGAGAACTGTTGAAGCCTAAAGCGTTCTCCTAGACTTATAAATAGACACCGTTTCCTTAACTAATGAAGATAAGTGATGACGCCGATGAATGACTTTTTGAAAAGAAAATAAGGCTTTACTGCATGTCCGCTGCAGCTGAGAATCCTAAGACAATAAAGATTATATTGACGTCCAATGATGAGTTGGGCTGAAATCCAGGTTACTAATCCTATTATTTATTTATTTATTGTTATTATTATTATCTTTTTTTTTTTTTTTTTTTTTAGGCTAACTTTCTCAGTTAACTATGTTCTACAGTAGTTTAGTAAATTTTCCACAGTTCTGACATTTCATCAATTCAACTGGTTGTTGCCAAAAAGCCTTGTTCATTACCTGACTGCAGCAAGCACTCTTTTACTGGGTGTAACCATAGGAAACAGTCTCTTTTGAGCCTCTCTTTGTAAGTCCAGGATGACCACCGTCATTGATTGAAGTTCACATGTTAGCACACATGCTCCCCCTTTTGTACTTTGTTTCATCAGCAGCAGGGCAAATAAGTTTCTGCCTCTTTGTCCATCTTGTAGTGCTCCCCGTCTTTATGTTATGAGTCACAGCTTTTGGTGAGGGCTTCCAGGTTCTCTTTGGTGAGGGCTTCCAGGTTCTCTTTGTATAGAAGTCAGAGCCAAACATTCTTTGCAGCTGGTTGTGACAGGCCCACCCAGTAAAGTTCATGCCTGCCACAATGCACAGCAAACGTTTTCCTTAAATATGTTGATTGAGTTAAAATGACAGAACTTTCTCTTTTACAAATCAAAATCAACGATGGTTTCTAATATTTAGTCGACTTTATTGACTCAAAGGTAAATCTAGACTACTTCCTATGCACAATTTTTCTGAATCGTCAAATCGGTTCTACACAGGTTTTAAACTTTAGGCACAATCTATCCCAAATGCAAGATCCCTCCTTTCATTTTTTATTTATCTATTTTATTTTGGGAAAATAACTACCAGTTTTTAACTCAAAACAGCCTAGTACAGTTTCTAGCCAGGTTACAGGAAATAATACTTAGTTTATCTGTTTTTTCATTATTCAGCATCTCAAAATCCAGCCATTAACGTTAATGGTTCTCAAAGTTTAGGTAAGACAATTATTGGATTTTGTTTTATAGCAAGATTTAACAAATATTTTATTTCCTGACTGATTATTTGTTAATTTTATGGTTTTCATAAAGATGATCCTGAGAGGTTCAGAGCTGCTTTTCGCAGCACCCTGTGCTATTTTTAGACTGCGGAACTCCTGTGTGTAAAAGTGGGTGGAGTCAGGTCCTCAGGCTGAAACTCCAGTCATTCTCACTAGATCTGTCCGAGAGGAAGGATCTCCTGAATACCCTAACCAGAAGCCTTAAGGTACGTCCAAAACACCGAAAAATATCCTTTCTAAAGTCACAAATTGCTTAAAACTGCATGTTACACAGAAAAACTGTGAGAGCGAGGGAGTCCAGCTGACTCCACGGCCCATAATCAGACAAAATACTTCCTTTATAACCACAACCATACAACTTTTGTATTTTAAAGGATTTTCTTGTCCTCACACTAACGATAAATTCTTTTTCTATTGTTTCCACAGTCTCTCGAACTAAATAACCGTCTAGCAAAAACATGGACCGCACCCTGTTTCTCAAGCAGCTGCTCCCTCTATTAAAAACTGAGTCATTCAGAAGATCCAGCGAAAGCAGCTCATGCAAGAAGACACGCATCCACTCATTCACATGGCACAGACGACATTCTTTGTTTGTCACAGTCTTTTTTTTTTTTAGTAAGTCAGTTCGTCACTTATTTATTCTCTCTATATATATATAATATTTTAAGCACAGAATTTATTTAACACTGCACTGGTTATTTTCAGAATTTAATGCTTACTATGCTTTTAAGCAGGCCTTATGTAACATTAGAGCAAATCCAATTGCAATTTTTTTGAGAGCGCTCTGAGGAATAGTTTATATATTTATTTTCTGCAGATCTGTTTTGATTTTACTGTTTAGCAGCTATATGACTATATTTCTAAAATAAAGCTGTCATTTACATCCTTACTTGCGTTTCTTGGTGGTTTTTTCCCTTTTTTCATCTCCAGGTCACTTAACCCCCAGATCAGGGTCACTTACATGCTGCCCCGCACACAAATGATTATCACGCTTGTACACTACATATGTGTATATATGTATACACATATACATATGTTACTTTGAAAACCTTTTATTTATTAACTGGTGGTGTTCTGTTCAAAGACTGATCAGAACAGGGTTGCAGAATTTGAATTTTGCGTAGCTCCAAACATTAATTTTAGCACTGCAGTGTAATTTACATAGACGAGTTGCAACTTTTTAAAGCTCTTATTTATTTTATTTATTTATTTTCTGGTACCGCATCAGGCCTTCACACACACACCCAGCGCTGTACACTCACACACACACACATGGAGCTCCCAAAACTCTGCTCTGCATTCTGCACTCTCCTAGTGCTGCACTTTCAATCCAGAGCCGTAAGCAGCCTCTTGCTGCGCCTCACACACACAGGCTGAACTCAGCTTACACACACAGGAAGCTTGTCTACAGCTGTGCCTTTTTTCTCTCGATTCTGCAGCCTTCACTTCCCAAATCTTTCTCCAGTTACCTCTACTGTTAACATCTACCCCTTTTTTCTTCATCGCCTCTTCCGCTGACTTTCTCAATAAAACCTTATTTCTCGTGGCTTCAACTGGGCTGCTTGTCATATTTAAACATTGCTCATTTTATGCAAAAACAGCCAAAAGCACGCAGAAATAGCCAAAAGCACTGCTCTCTTCACACAGAAGCAGTCAAAACATTTATCATCTTATGCAAAAACAGTTACCTCAGAACATTTTTCTCATCTCATGCAAAAGGTCCTTGACCTTAAAAATCCAGGGAGCTCTCTTTAGCCTCCCCTTCCCTTAACATAAAAACCAGGTCCTTGACCTTTAAATCCAGGGAGCTCTCTTTCAGCCTCCCCTTCCCTTAACACAAAAACCAGGTCCTCGACCTGTGGACTTTTAGGGTTCCCACACCTATGGATCCAGCCAAGCTTTATATAACCTCGTTATATATTCTATCCGCTCGTCAGCAAATAGTGTGGTCAGCCACGACCTGGAAATGGAACTTTAGGGCTACTCTATTAGCCCTGGGTCACCATCCCTTCATCTGTACTATTTCCTTTTCTCATTTACTCATTAAACCATTACAAAAAATCCTCATTTCATTTCACCACTAAACCATTACAAAAAAAATCTCTTATTCTCCCGCACTTGTCTCCACTTTCTTCTCCAACTATTATTTTAGGACCTCAGCTACTATGATTCTGGACACAAAGGCTTTGGATAAATCCAATGAGCAGATTTTAGATAATAGGCTCTGCTCACCTTGTTTTCCACCGCGGTGTTCTGTGCCAAGATCTGTTCGCTGGGTCGGTTGGTCAAATTGTCCTCCAAAAACTCCTTTTTCTTCAAAAAGAAAAAATCCTGTTCGTGACGCCAAATTTGTTGGTCTCTCTTCCGTTAGACCAAGCACGGGTACGGAGTAGATGGAGTTAAACACCTTTTAAGTTGACAGAACGAGGAGACAAATGATCAGAAGTCCATTCACTGTTTCGCCGCTCATGAGGGGGAGAGTCTCTGCAGCAAGTCCCGCGACCTGCTCTTGCCAGATGCTTCGGACAGACTCTCGCCGTTCTACTGAAAACGGTTGATTTTTATTGAAGATTACAGGAATGTTACATACGCAGTTTGCCATGTACATACGTCAATGATCATGACAGGTGAAAATAACAGCCTTGTTAGCGGACAGTTTAATACATCACTAGAACACATCCTTGAGATTACCAGGAACATCCTGATATATTCATGACAGGAGAAGATACATTCACTGGTACCGAGAGGCACTGAGTGGAGATGGAATGTGCACACTCCCTTCTCTTGTGCAGGAGAAGATACACAGCTATTAATCTTTGTGTGAAGGCCTTGAGTATCTGAGCGAGTTTCCATAGCATAGATAATAAAATGAGCTTATAAGGTAAATATATATATATATTGCCTTGTTAGGCAGGATCTAACATGTCACAAGAACTTGTAATTCTTAAGATAAGCAGAAATATCCTTGGTAACCTGGTACAAGAAGAGACTGCAATGTCTCACTCCCTTTTGGAGTTCCTGCAGCTGTTTTAAGAGCTTGTGCAGGAGAGAAACACAGAGAGACCTTTATATTATAACATGATCCCATAATGAAAAGAGTAGCATGTAAGAATGAATAATAAAAGAGCTTATAATAATATATGAAAGAGCTTATATGAGAGATATATATTTTCAATGACCTCTTGACCTTTTTGGCGCCAACAGTCCTCCATTTGGTGGACTTGTCCACCACACATTACTATCGCAAACAAATTAGCAAGGAAGGGTATACCAGTAAACGAATGCTTAACTAAGTAACAGAACAAATGAGCAACAAATAGTGATAATGTAACAATATGACCGAAGATAGAGACAAAAGGGCATAACATATGACCTTGAATCAAAAAATGCATAAAGGAGAACCCATGCCAAAACACGAGATGATGTTCCAGACTAACACAGCAACGTTAACACGTATATGTAATGAACAATGATTAAGACACTGAAAAACAACCGATGGGTTCACAGCTGAGACAATGAAAAGCTATGAAACAACACATGAAACATGACTTTAGCATTAACTGAACCCATTACTTCACGAATGTATTGCATGCGCACTCCGTATGGAGGCGAAAAACCCTGTCCGCTGTACTTTAACAGGGAAAATTCTCCATGTCCTCCCCGACCCCAGGGACGAACACCACGGCACAGAGCGGGCATGCGAGGACATTGGTGACACATATCCTCATCAGTGATCAAAAGAAAAAAACACACAAATCAACAAAAGCACATGAAGATAAACAGGTGACAAACATGATGAATAACGAACAATTAGCTTTACATAATGAAACAGTAATAAGTCCGGTTGGAAACTTCATTCAAAAGAATAAAACGGAAAATACAAGTTCAGCATCCATGTCGGCATTGGAGGCCTTCTGCTGCAGGAGGGCTTTATGTGGACAAGTGTCCTTTATTTGTCAGGAAAGCAAAGGCATAAGTCCTTGGCTCAGTCCTCCCTTCGTCCATCTTCGTGCAGCGTGGTGGTGCCGACTCCATCCTCCCCACAGCGAGCAAAACACAACATGTCAACAAGAAAAACTTGAATTAGCACGCCAATTGCCTATAAACCTATTACCACAAAAACTTCCTAAATATTGGACCCAAAGACACAGCATCCACATTCACACCCCCTTAATGACGTGAATGCAGGCATGGAAACCAGTCTAGGGTGTAGAGTAGTTGCATTTTACTCATCTGTCATTGTGAACAATTCCTCTATTGGTGTCGCGGTCGTCGGATGGCCTATAAAACGATGATACATTGTGGTGATGTCTTTGTCCTCTTGTTATGCTTGTCCATTGGTTATCCTCTTCACCTCCTCCAGCAAAAACCCCATTGTAATTAAGCAGGGATGGTTCCTAGCAGCATTCAAAACAAGAACCGTCATAAAACTCAGCAAACGTCTTCTTAAGTTAGTTAATCTAGTCCCAGTAAGGTGAGAAGCAACACTATCCTTTAGCCTTCATCTCAGGTATCAACGTGAGTCCATGAAAGTCCAATCTTCATCTTTTTCCATCCTCACCCTTGATCACCGTGCAACACCAGGAAGCCTTGCACTCCGTACGGACCAGACGTCCCCCAAGCCGATCGCCTAGGGATTAATGGTTATGCACAAAAATGTCCTATCTCTTACTGACCCTAGCCTCTGATACCTTCAACATCAGACACATACAGCTACAGACAGCAAGCGCAATTAAAGGTACAGTGACATCATGACATGGACACACACGGACACACAAACACATACACATGCACATACACACACAGAGAGAGAGCAAGAATGTGTGTGGGAGAAAAAATGAGTGGGATCCACTTTGCCACCAGCATCTCCACCTGTGTCACAGAGAAAAAATTGCAAAGAAATTAAAACATAAAGCAAACAACAATAATTCAATGAGTATAAATGATTCAACTAAAATATACAACCATGCATGTTTTTTTTTTTTTTTTTTTTTTAACAGTTCCAGTAACACTGGCGATGCCTTGTGCAATGGATTCTTAAGAAGGTCTTCATCAATTAGAGATTATAACCGAATTGTTTCAGGATCCTGAATTTGAATTTGAATTGGTTAATTTACTCAGAATAGTCCAATGGCTTTGTTGATGTTTCTCAAGGCTCGGCCACGTCCATATAAATAAAGGAACAAACAAACAAAACAAACACAGTCAAGCACACGGTCCATACACGTCTCTGTGCCCTCACACACCAAGCAAATGTCAGACTGAAGCGAAAGTGTGAAATTCCTCAGTTAAGTAGGCATGCATGTTAGCAATTTCATCCAGAGCTTCCTTCCATTTCTTAAACATCTGGATTATTTCTGGAAAAATGCTCAAACTGCAAGAGCGGGACACGCACAACTAAACTACTTATTCTCTCAAGTCTGTGTCTCCGCTTGGTTTAAATGAACCGAACACTAAATCAGTGGAAAGAAAAGAATAAGACCTGAAGCGTGTGAACAAATTAATCCAACAAAACTTCCCATAACTACTGTTCTGAACTTATGTTGCGGTGTGATCTCTCCAATTAAAAATTAGGACAACCACTTTACTATCAATTCAACAAAATAGTTTCAGGTTTTCCAATGTCCCTTACTATCAACCCAATTATGAACCTTCTTTCTTATTTTCTTTCCTTTTTCCTTTAAGAACCTCAATAGCACAAGAAATCCTAAGAATTAATTCACTACTTAAGGTTAATTCATAAATAACGAAACTGCAGTTACAGGTTTGTTTGTATATGGCATTGGTCATCAGCAGTCTTTTCCTTATTTCCTCACTTAGAAGTGTGTTTCTGTGCTACTTCTCCATCTATCTGAAATTAAGCTGCATTGCTAAATCAATAACGTGATTTGTGCTAAGAAATACTCCCCATCCTCTTTTTACCTACTCCTTTTCCCAGTGGCAGTGATGCCATGACAGATTTAGATCAATTTAACGTTTTATTACTATTACGTTTCATTTAATTAATTTTCCTTTTTCTCTCTTATTTTTATTTATTTATTTATTTATTTATTTATTTATTTATCATGCCATCCTGTGATGATAAACTTAACGACTTTTTATTTTTTATTTTTTTTAGTCAATTGTCGCCTTACCTCTTGTGATGCACTGGTTCCTATAAAAGATCAGACACCTAAACACCTCTTTCCCTTTCACCCAACCAAACTAAGGAGACAGATTATTGTTATGTCCTCAGTATCCAGCATGACTAACCATTGTTGAGGCTCTTTTTTTAATGTACCTGATGAATGTAGAGTGATTCTATGGGTGTTGCCCTACACTTTCACACAATAAACAGTAACGACAGTATTTGTGAACAGTATAATGTATATAATGCTTTCAGACTCAAAATGCCTCACGCCTTTCACCTCCCTTCTACAATTTTACTTTATCTATGTCTTTACATATTTCATGTGGGGTTGCCAGCAGAGCTCATGGCCATGCATTTGTCCCTAAAAAGGCTTATTTTCCCAGTGTAATTTCTTTTAATAATTTTTCCCTACACTCTTTTTACTGTGATATTGTTTTATTTTTATTTTGTATTTTTGTTTTCTTCTCACCGACACATCCACATCTATTTTCCTCCAATTCCCATGTAGCATGAATATAGCTTTGTTTACCTTCAGTGACACCTAATTTAAGTCAAACCAAAATTTCAGTTTAGCCAACTTCGGCTGTAGCCAAATCCAAATGTTCTCGCAACGCCATTCCCGCAAAAGGCCAATTAAAAATGTTATGTTAAAGATTTCACAAGATGAGAAAATGTGAACATAATTATTATCGAATGAGAGGTACAATTATTCAATATTTTGTAACATTATTTTCTACATTAGAACTTACAGCTGATAGAAAAATATAGGACCAGGTTTGGCTAGATCTGTTGGAAAACTCAAAGGAGCTAAAACAACACTGTTGTCTAGTATGAGATGTACCATAAATCATTTAGTCAGCTAAATGCCTAATTATTAATTTAATTGTTGTTTTTATTCAATTTATTGATGATGTACTCTCAAACGTACTTCAAAACTGGTGGTTAAGGAGAAAAAACTATTGAAGCCTAAAGCGTTCTCCTAGACTTATAAATAGACACTGTTTCCTTAACCATTGAAAATAAGCGATGATGCTGATGAATCGCTTTTTTTTTTGAAAGAAAATGTGGGTTTACTGCATGTCTGCTGTAGCTGAGTATCCTACGATTTGCAGAAATAAGAAAAGTCATTCAGTCAACTAAGAAACCTGATGAATACCGAGAAGTTGTTGTGCACTGAGTTATCTACTTTACCACTATTTCATTTAAATTTTGTTAATCGTATAAGCTATGATAAAAAGCTAGGATGGGCTATAGAGCAAACATAAAGAAACTTGACACTTGCGGTTTTCCAAATCTCAAATCATACTTACAATAAAGATTATATTGACATCCAATGGTAAGTTGGATCAGTTTACTAATCCTATTTTTTAAGGATAACTTCCTCAGTTAACTATGTTCTGCAGTAGTTTAGTAAATTTTTCCCAATTCTGACATTTCACCAAGTCAACTGATTGTTGCCAAAAAGCTTTTTCCATTACCTAACTGCAGCAAACACTCCTTCACTGGGTGTAACCATAGGAGACAGTCTCTTTTGAGCCTCTCTTTGTAAGTCCAGGATGACCACCGTCATTGATTAAAGTCCACATGTTAGCACACATGCTCCTCCCCTTTGTCCTTTGTTTCATCTGCAGCAGGGCAAATAAGCGTCTGCCTCATTGTCCATCTTGTAGTGCTGCCTGTTGGTCTTTCTTCTGTTAGACCAAGCACGGGTACGGAGAAGATGGAGTTAAACACCTTTTGAGTTGGCAGAATGTGGAGACAAATGATCAGAAGTCCAGTCACTGTTTTCACCGCTCATGAGGGGGAGAGCCTTTGCAACATACAGCAGGTCCCGCGACCTGCTCCCGTCAGTTGCTTCGGACAGACTCTCGCCGTTCTGCTGAAACGGCTGATTTTTATTGAAAAGCACAGGAATGTAACATACGCAGTTTGCCATACACACACGTAATTCTGCCATCTGCACCTGTAGACGCACGTCAGCTAATAGCCTTGTTAATGAAAGACCAATTCATCCCAAGGACATGCAACCTTGAGATGACCAGGACACATCCTGCAACATCCTTTGCTAACAAAGACAGTTGTTCTTGTATTGAGGAACTGAAGGAAGGAACACTTTCACTCCCTTTTGGAGTTCCTGCAGCTGTTTAGAGCTCATGCAGGAGAGAAGCACAGAGAGGCCTTTGATATTATAACATGATTCCATAATGAAAAAAGTATCATATAACAATGAATAATAAAAGAGCTTATATGAGAGTTACATATATTTTCAATCCCCCTTTTGAACTCTTTTAAGAGTTCAACAAAGATGTAGGAAATCAAAACAACAACACCAAATTTCATCAAAAAGAATCTAATAAGCAAAGTTTTAAAATACAAATACAAACAATCAATCAGATTACATTTTCTCATATTTCTAGCAGTAAACTAATACAAAAAACATGATCATATATTTAACTGAACATGTTACAACATGAATGGATCGCATGCTCACCGTATGAGGGCGAAAAACCCTAATTATCGTACGTCAAATAGGGAAAATTCCCCCATGTCCCCCCATTTTGGGGCGAACACCTTTTGGCACAGAGTGGGCATGCCTAGGTCATCAATGATCAAAAAATAAAAACAACACAATCAAAAAACTCATAGAAATGAACAGGTGAAGGGATTGTTACATAAATCACTGAACATTCTCACACTCTAACATCATCTTCTTCATCATGAGAGTCATCACTATCAACAGAGGGTTCCCTTCCCAAATAGATGTTAGGATTGGCTAGTAACAAGGGCATCTGGATAATTGGGTCAGCAGGTGGAGGAGAGATGGCAATGGTGATCAATCCTTGTAAAATAAATGAGGGTGTAAAATATAACCCTTGTAGAATGTTCGTATGGTGGTTACTTCTTCCCCCTGTTGAGGTCCCTCCACTGGCTCCAGGCAGCTGCAGGGGGTGATGATGTCACGATTCTCGTCCTGCAGGATGTGGTGGCAGCTTGGCATGCTACCTCGTCCCGCAGAATTGGTAGCTTGGCACGCTACTGTAGTCAGCTACTTCTCTTCCTGGTTTTAGTCTGTGATCCTTTTTTTTTTTTTTTTTTTAGTTAGGCAGATGTCAGCTGCTTCTCGTCCTGGTCCTTGGGTACTTTTTCTGGTCAGGCAGATGTCGGCTGCTTCTCTTCCAGGTTAGGCTCCTCCCGTCCAGCCGGACAGCGTGTGACGTCCTCTCCGTGATCCTGTATGGCCCGGTCCACCTTGGTTCCGTCCACTTTCTTTTGGTGACCTTCAGCAGGACCCAGACGACGCCTGGCACCGAAGGCGAAGTATCTTCATGTGTGGTTTTGGTCCAATGAAGGCTTTCTCGGCTTGTGCAGTCCAATTGATCTTGGCAGATAGTTGGTAGGAAGATTCACACTCCGGCCGGACCAGAAGTTCCCCGAACCGATCGCCTAGGGATTAAAGGTTATGCACAAAAATGTCCTAGCTCTTACTGACCCTAGCCTCTGATACCTTCAACATCAGACACATACAGTTACGAACAGCAAGCGCAATTAAAGGTACAGTGACATCACGACATGGACACACACAGACACACAAACACATACACATGCACATACACACACACAGAGAGAGGGAGAGAGTAAGAATGTGTGTGGGAGAAAGAAATGAGTGGGATCCACTTTGCCACCAGCATCTCCACCTGTGTCACAGAGAAAAAATTACAAAGAAATTAAAACATAAAGCAAACAACAATAATTCAATGAGTATAAATGATCAAACTAAAATATACAACCATGCATGGGTTTTATAACAGTTCTGGCAACACTGGAGAGGAAGCCTTGTACAATGAATTCTTAAGATGTCCTTCATCAATTAGAGGTTATAGACAAATTGTTTCAGGATCCTGAAGTTGAATTGGTCAATTTACTCAGAATAGCCCAATGGCTTTGTTGATGTTTCTCAAGGCTCAGCCACGCCCATATAGATAAATAAACAAACAAACAAGACAAACACAGTCAAACACACGGTCCATACACGTCTCTGTGCCCTCACACAACAAGCAAATGTCAGACTGAAGCGAAAGTGTGAAAACACTTAACCTAACGCTAAATCAGTGGAAAGAAAAAAATAAGACCTAAAGCGTGTAATCAAATTAATCCAACAAAACTTCCCATAACTGCCGTTCTAAACTCATGTTGCGGTGTGATCTCTCCAATTAGAAATTAGGACAACCACTTTTACTATCAATTCAACCAAATAGTTTCAGGTTGTCCCTTACCTAAACTACCTGTCTTTCTTACCTTCTTTCTTTCTTTCTTTCTTTTTTAAGAACACTACTCGCACAAGAAATCCTAAGAATTAATTCACTACTTAAGGTTAATTCATAAATAACGAAACTGCAGTTACAGGTTTGTTTGTGCATAGTATTGGTAATCAGCAGTTTTTTTCCTTATCTCCTCATCTAGAAGTGTGTTTCTGTGGTACTCCTCCATCTATAACACAAGTTAGTATCATCCTTAAAGCATCTGAAATTAAGCTGCATTGCTAAATCAATAACGTGATTTGTGCTAAGAAATACTCCCCTATCCTCTTCCTTTTTCCAGTGGCACTGAATGACAGATTTTAGATCAATTTAACGTTTTATTACTATTACGTTTCATTTAATTAATTTTGCTTTTTCTCTCTTATTTTTATCTATTTATTTATTTATGTTATTTACTTATTTATCATGCCATCCTGTGATGATAATCTTAAAGACTTTTTAGCCAATTGTCGTCAAAAAGGCCAATTAAAAATATTATGTTAAAGATTTCACAAGATAAAAATGTGAACATAATTTTTATCGAATGAGGGGTACCATTATTCAATATTTTTGTAACATTATTTTCTGCGTTAGAACTTACAGCTGATAGAAAAATATAGGATCAGCTAGGTTTGGCTAGATCTGTTGGGAAACTCAATGAAGCTGAAACAACACTGTTGTCTCGGATGAGATGTTCCATGAATCATTTAGTCAGCTGAATGCCAAATTATTCATTTAATGTTTATTTTTATGCAATGAATGGAATGGGATGGAACGTTACTATAAACTGTCCGGAAATTCGCGCATGTTTGCTCGAAGGAGAAAACTGTTGAAGCCTAAAGCGTTCTCCTAGACTTATAAATAGACACCGTTTCCTTAACCAATGAAAATAAGTGATGACGCTGATGTATTCCGTTTTGAAAAGAAAATAAGGCTTTACTGCATGTCCGCTGCAGCTGAGAATCCTAAGACAATAAAGATTATATTGACGTCCAATGGTGAGTTGGGCTGAAATCCAGGTTACTAATCCTATTATTTATTTATTTATTGATATTATTATTATCTTTTTTTTTTAGGCTAACTTTCTCAGTTAACTATGTTCTACAGTAGTTTAGTAAATTTTCCACAGTTCTGACATTTCATCAATTCAACTGGTTGTTGCCAAAAAGCCTTGTTCATTACCTGACTGCAGCAAGCACTCTTTTACTGGGTGTAACCATAGGAAACAGTCTCTTTTGAGCCTCTCTTTGTAAGTCCAGGATGACCACCGTCATTGATTAAAGTTCACATGTTAGCACACATGCTCCCCCTTTTGTACTTTGTTTCATCAGCAGCAGGGCAAATAAGTTTCTGCCTCTTTGTCCATCTTGTAGTGCTCCCCGTCTTGATGTTATAAGTCACAGCTTTTGGTGAGGGCTTCCAGGTTCTCTTTGTATAGAAGTCAGACCCAAACATTCTTTGCAGCTGGTTGTGACAGGCCCACCCAGTAAAGTTCATGCCCGCCACAATGCACAGCAAACATTTTCCTTAAATATGTTGATTGGATTGAAATGACAGAACTTTCTCTTTTTACAAATCAAAATCAACGATGGTTTCTAATAATTAGTCGACTTTATTGACTCAAAAATAAATCTGAACTACTTCCTATGCACAATTTGTTCTGAATCATCAAATCAGTTCTACACAGGTTTTAAACATTAAGCACAATCTATCCCAAATGCAAGATCCCTCCTTTCATTTTTTATTTATCTATTTTTATTTTAGGAAAATAACTACCAGTTTTTAACTCAAAACAGCCTGGTACAGTTTCTAGCCAGGTTACAGGAAATAATACTTAGTTTATCTGTTTTTTCATTATTCAGCGTCCCAAAATCCAGCCATTAACGTTAATGGTCCTTAAAGTTGAGGCAAGACAATTATTGGATTTTGTTTTATAGCAAGATTTAACAAATATTTTGTTTCTTGACTGATTATTTGTTAATTTTATGGTTTTCATAAAGATGATCCTGAGAAGTTCAGAGCTGCTTTTCGCAGCACCCTGTGCTATTTTTAGACTATGGGATTCTTGTGTGTAAAAGTGGGTGGAGTCAGGTCCCCAGGCTGAAACTCCAGTCATTCTCACTAGATCTGTCCGAGAGGAAGGATCTCCTGAATACCCTAACCAGGAGCCTTAAGGTACGTCCAAAACACCGAAAAATATCCTCTCTAAAGTCACAAATTGCTTAAAACTGCATGTTACACAGAAAAACAGAGAGAGCGAGGGAGTCCAGCTGACTCCACGGCCCATAATCAGACAAAATACTTCCTTTATAACCACAACCATGCAACTTTTGTATTTTAAAGGATTTACTTGTCATCACACTAACGATAAATTCTTTTTCTATTGTTTCCACAGTCTCTTGAACTAAATAACCGTCTAGCAAAAACATGGACCGCACCCTGTTTCTCAAGCAGCTGTTCCCTCTATTAAAAACTGAGTCATTCAGGAGAAGATCCAGCGAAAGCAGCATTTACTTCTCATGCAAGAAGACACGCATCCACTCATTCACAAGGCACAGAGACATTCTTTGTTTGTCACAGTTTTTTTTTTTAAAGTAAGTCAGTCCGTCACTTATTTATTCTCTCTCTCTCTATATATATAATATTTTAAGCACAGAATTTATTTAACACTGCACTGGTTATTTTCAGAATTTAATGCTTACTATGCTTTCAAGCAGGCCTTATGTAACATTAGAGCAAATCCAATTGCAATTTTTTTGTGAGCGCTCTGAGGAATAGTTTATATATTTATTTTCTGCAGATCTGTTTTGATTTTACTATTTAGCAGCTATTTGACTTTATGTATATGTATATCCATATATTTCTGAAATAAAGCTGTCATATACAACCTTACTTGCATTTCTTATTGTTTTTTTTTTTTTATCTCCAGGCCACTTAACCCCCAGATCGGGGTCACTCACATGCTGCACCGCACACCAATGATTATCACGCTTCTACACTACATATGTATATATATGTATACACATATACATACATACACACATACATATACATATGTTGCTTTAAAAACCTTTTATTTATTAACTTATGGTGTTCTGTTCAAAGACTGATCAGAACAGGGTTGCAGAATTTGAATTTTGCGTAGCTCCAAACATTAATTTTAGCACTGCAGTGTAATTTACATATAAGAGTTGCAACTTTTTAAAGTTCTTATTTATCTTATTTATTTATTTTCTGGTACCGCATCAGGCCTTCACACACACCATCCAGCGCTGTACACACACACACACACACGGAGCTCCCAAAACTCTGCTCTGCATTCTGCACTCTCCTAGTGCTGCGCTTTCAATCCAGAGCCGTAAGCAGCCTCTTGCTGCGCTTCACACACACACAGGCTGAACTCAGCTTACACACACAGTGAAGCTTGTCTACAGCTGTGCCTTTTTCTCTCGATTCTGCAGCCTTCACTTCCCAAATCTTGCTCCAGTTACCTCTACTGTTAACATCTACCCCTTTTCCTTCATCGCCTTTTCTGCTGACTTTCTCAATAAAACCTTATTTCTCGTGGCTTCAACTGGGCTGCTTGTCATATTTTAAACATTGCTCATTTTATGCAAAAACAGTTACCTTAGAACATTTTTCTCATCTCATGCAAAGGTCCTCGACCTTTCGAATTTAGGGAGCTCTCTTTAGCCTCCCAGGCCCTTAACCCATACCAGGTCCTCGACCTGTACTTTAAACTTTAGGGAGCTCTCTTTAGCCTCCCAGGGCCTTAACCTAAACCAGGTCCTTGACCTGCAGTATTTTAGGGTTCCCACCCCTAAGGCCCTACCCTAGCTTAATATAACCTCGTTATATTTTCTATTCGCTCGTCAGCAAATAGTGTGGTCAGCCACGACCTGGAAAATGGAATTTAGGGCTTCTCTAATAACCCTGGGCCTCCAACCCTTCTTCTGTACTATTTCCTTATCTCATTTATCATTAAACCATTGTAAAAATCCTTATCTTATTTCACCATTAAACCATTACAAAAATCTCTTATCTCTTCTGCACTTGTCTCCACTTTCTTCTCCAACTATTATTTTTAGGACCACAGCTACTATGATTCTGGACACAAAGGCTTTGGATAAATCCAATGAGCAGTTTTTAGAAATAAGGTTCTGCTCACCTTGTTTTCCACCGCAGTGTTCTGTGCCAAGATCGTTCACTGGGTCGGTTGGTCAAATTGTCCTCCAAAAACTCCTTTTTCTTCAAAAAGAAAAAATCCTGTTCGTGACGCCAAATTTGTTGGTCTTTCTTCTGTTAGACCAAGCACGGGTACGGAGAAGATGGAGTTAAACACCTTTTGAGTTGGCAGAATGTGGAGACAAATGATCAGAAGTCCAGTCACTGTTTTCACCGCTCATGAGGGGGAGAGCCTTTGCAACATACAGCAGGTCCCGCGACCTGCTCCCGTCAGTTGCTTCGGACAGACTCTCGCCGTTCTGCTGAAACGGCTGATTTTTATTGAAAAGCACAGGAATGTAACATACGCAGTTTGCCATACACACACGTAATTCTGCCATCTGCACCTGTAGACGCACGTCAGCTAATAGCCTTGTTAATGAAAGACCAATTCATCCCAAGGACATGCAACCTTGAGATGACCAGGACACATCCTGCAACATCCTTTGCTAACAAAGACAGTTGTTCTTGTATTGAGGAACTGAAGGAAGGAACACTTTCACTCCCTTTTGGAGTTCCTGCAGCTGTTTAGAGCTCATGCAGGAGAGAAGCACAGAGAGGCCTTTGATATTATAACATGATTCCATAATGAAAAAAGTATCATATAACAATGAATAATAAAAGAGCTTATATGAGAGTTACATATATTTTCATGCCCCATCTAGATGTTATAATTCACAGCTTGTGGTGGGGACTTCCTGCTCCGTTTGTGTAGAGCCAGATCCAGAAAACTTTAATTTGCGTCCGCCTCTGTGACGGGCTGACCCAGTAAATCTCATGCCACCACAGTTATCAGCAAAAGTCTTCCTTAAATATGTTGATTGGGTTGAAATGACAGAACTGTCTCTTTTACAAATCAACGATGGCTTCTAATAATTAGTCGACTTTACTGACTCAAAGGTAAATCTAGACTACTCCCTGGGCACAATTGCTCCTTAATCATCAAATCAGTTCTACACAGGTTTTAATCATTAGGTACAATCTAACCCAAAATGCAAGATCCCTCTTTTAATTTCATTTTTATCCATCTTATTTTGGGAGAATAACTACCAGTTTTTAATTCAGAACAGCCTGGTACAGTTTCTAGCCAGGTAGAAATAATATAATTAGTTTATCTGTTTTTCCATTATTCAGCGTCTCAAAATCCTGGCATTAACGTTAATGGTTCTTAAAGTTGAGGCAAGGCAATTATTGGATTTTTATTTTATAGCAAGATTTAACAAATATTTTATTTCCTGACTGATAATTTGTTAATTTTATGGTTTTCATAAAGACGATCCTGAGCAGTCAAGAGCTTCAGCTCCCTGTGCTATTTTTAGACTGCAGAGAGTCCAGTTTCACGGCTCATAAGCAGGTACAATACTTCCTTTTATAACCACAGCCATACAACTTTTTATATTTTAAAAGATTTTCTTGTCATTGCACTAACTATAAATTATTTTTCTATTGTTTTTACAGTCTCTTGAACTAAAATAAACGTCGAGCAAAGCCTGGACCACACCCTGTTTTTCCAGCAGCTCCCTCTATTAAACTGCGTCATTCAGAAGAAGGTCCAGCGAAAGCCCAAAGCAGCAGTATTAATATCCATTCACTCCCATAAGCACAGAGACAACACTCCCCCTGTCTGTCACAGTCTTTTAAACAAAAGTAAGTCAGTCCGTCACTTATTTATTCTCTTTATATACATAAACGTCTGTTTTACCTCATCTTTTCTTAATCTCTTTGTTCCAGTTGGACTATTATTATTATGTTTCTCCTAATTTAAATTTAACTGACCCAAATTGGCACTTACTTTTCCTACTTTACACCAAATTGACAGGACTTCCTTTAACGGCTGGTAATTTTCAGAACTTAATGCCTGCTTTTAAGCAGGTCTTATTCAACCATTAGAGCAAGTCAAAATACAATTTTTGAGAGCGCTCTGAGAAACAGTTTATATATTTATTTTCTACAGATCTGTTTCAATCTTACTGTTTATCAGCTGTCTTACTTTCAATAAATGTATATCTAAATATTCTAAAATAAAGCTGTCATTTACAACTTTCCTTGTGTTCCTTGTTTTCTCCCTTTTAATCTCCAGGCCACTACATATATATATATGTTACTTTAAAACCTTTTATTTATTAACTTATGGTACACTGTTCAGACTGATCAGAACAGGATTGCAGAATTTGAATTTTGCGTAACTTCAAACATTAAATTTAGCACTGCAGTGAACTTTACATATGCGAGTTACAACTTTTAGAGCTCTTATTTATCTTATTTATTTATTTTCCTGGTACCGCATCAGGCCCTCACACATAATCCAGCGCTGACCACCCACACACGGAGCTCCCAAACCTCGGCTCTGCATTCTGCACTCTCCTAGTGCTCACACTGAGAGCCATACGCAGCCTCTCGCTGCAAACTCAACACGTCTTCTCACAGGCCTCACTACTGCTTTGCAAACACTCTTAAATTTGTTACTCCTCGAGGACGAACCGAACTCAGCAAAGACTTCAACTTCTTATACAGGCCTCTTTTTCTCTTTTTACTTTGCCACAAACTCTTATTAAATTTACCAATCCCCAGGGGAAAGACCGAATTACAGGCAAAGCTCATCTCTCACAACTTCCGCGCTTTTTCTTCAGGATCCCCGTCTCTGCTCTTACCGAGTCAGGAGACTGGATTTCTCAAAACCTTGTCAGCTGTTCAGATTCTATTCCAATCTGCTGTCCCACCTTTAATTTGTCACTTAAAATTTGTCCGTCATCAAAATGACACAGCTGACTTCACACGGTGTGAATATTTTACCACTGTCAGACATGAATCCTCTCTCCAACTGATATTTATAGTATTATCAGAACAGGAGAACACTCCTGCCCAGTGACAGAGGCCACAAAAATGAACAAAAACATGCTCACCTGGGCCCTTAGTTTGGACCTCAGCCACTGGACAGGAGCCAAGGGACTCCACGGAAAGTCCTCGCTGTTCACCCATCTGGGGTGCCAATGTGTGGGCAATTTCTGTTATTCTTAAAGAAAAGAGTCGGAGAGAGTTTTTTCAGTCGAGACAGCGTGGTCTTTTATTTGTCTTCTCACATCTCAGGACAGCCGAAAAGACCCAGACAAAAGAGTGGTTCCCTTTTTTATAGCTCACAGCCTTTGAACATTCATTAGTCAACCGGCGAGAACCCGACCATATTTGGTAGCACATCTCTCTGTGGAAACTGTGGGTGGAGACTTCTGTCTGGGACACAGCAACACATCAAGTATTTTTAGCAAGTCAGATAAGCTTTAAGCAATTTTACTGGAAGCAAGCAGAGACCAAAACAGGAAATTCCTTCGGAGCTGATGATGGAACAACACACGAACTCTAGCCAGAAAACACTTTCAACCTACGAACTCAGCTTTAACTCAATACATTTTGTAGATGACCTCTTGACCTTTTTGGCGCCAACAACGGAACATATCGGCGTGTGCAGGCCAGAGTGCTGAAGCTCGGCGCATTGTTATTATGAAGTTAGGGCACATGTGGAGGACACACACACACACACAAGCAAAATATACTTATTTTCAATTACATTTATTGTGCCCACTTACTTTTTCTTTGGCCCACCCACAAATGAGTTTTCTGGCAACGCTAATGGTGGCACCTGACAGACTTCTCTGAGCTCCGCAGCCATTACACTTTTCATCTCGCGCACCCCCTAGCGGCAGCTCGCGCACCCGGGGGTGCGCGCACCACACTTTGGGAATCCCTGAGTTAAAGTATTCAAGCAAATAGCTGAGATAAAGCTACATTTACCTGCAGCTCTTTCTAAACTTCTATGGACAGGATTTCTAGGCGCAGCCAAGGTGTTGAGGAGATATGTTTTGGTGGCCTAAGAATCAGGTCTCTGCTTTTTGTAGACAATGTGGTCCTGTTGGCTTCATCAGATTGTGATCTCCAGCTTTTGCTAGAGTGGCTTGCAGCCAATGAGAAGCAGTTTGGATGAGAATCAGCTCCTCTAAATCTGAGACTTTGATCTTGTGACAGAAAAGGGTAGAATTCCTTCTCCCGGTCAGGGGCAATGTCTCGACTAAAGTGGAGGGGTCTAAGAATCTCGGGATCTTTGACGAGTGAAGGGAAAGACTGATCGCAGGATATTGGAATGTTAAAGGGTTAAATGCTCCTGTGAAATGGAGAAAGATTGTCAATCACCTAAATTTTTAAATACCAGAATTGCATTTATACAAGAAACTCACTTAAAATGGACAGATCACCTAAAACTGCATTGTGGGTGGTTGGGGCAAACTTTCCACTCTTTATTTAATGGAAAGGCACGAGGAGTAGCCATCTTAATCCACAAAAATATCCCTCAAGCAGTCACGGAGGTGGTGTCAGACCCCAATGGGCGTTATGTTATTGTTGTGGGTAAAATAGGAGGAAATGAAGTAGTTCTAGCCAATGTGTATGGACCGAATTGGGATAATGAGGACTTTTTTAAGAAACTTTTCTTCTCACTTCCCAATTTGAACAGTGGCCAGCTTATCATGGGCGGTGATTTTAACTGCTGTCTTAACCCAGCATTGGATCGCAGCTCAGTTAACCCAAGTCCTATATCTAAATCAGCAAAAACAATACAAATATTTATGCAGCAAAATGGAGTTCTGGATGTCTGGGGTCATCTGAATTCTGCCACAAAAATTTTCCTTTCTTTTCTCATGTATGTGGAACCTTTTCACGAATTGACCTCTTTCTGGTAGATAAAAATCGTCTCTCCTCAGTTAACCATAGTGATTATGCCGCTATAGTGATATCGGATCTCCGGTTATTTTGGACATATCATTTCCGGATACTCCAATATTGCGTTCCCCCGGCGTTTCAATTCTTCGCTACTTAATGATTCAGACTTTGTTGAATATATAAATCAGAGTATTGATTTTTATATCTCTACCAATGTAACTCCAGATGTGATGGCAGCAACGATATGGGAAGCTTGTAAAGCCTTCTTAAGGGGTAAGATAATAGTGTACAATGCTTATATAAATAAGGCAGTCTCCTGGAGGAGGCAGGCTCTTTACGACACTATATCAGAGCTGCAAATTATGTGTGAAGAGACCCCATCGGCTGATCTGGTGAAAGAGCTTCTAATAAAGAACTCTGAATTTGATTCTATGGCCACTGATGAGGCTGTCCAGTTAATCACCAGGACCAAGCATAGTTATTACGAGTTTGGGGATACGCCAACTAAAGTCCTCACCCACTGGATCCACCAGTCCTCTACTGGACAGTGTATCTCGGAGATCTCTGGAATTGATGGGTTTTCTGCCGACCCCCAGAAAATTAATGATCGATTTAGGGACTTTAATTTATCTCTTCATACGTCTGAAACTTTGCCTGGTGACATACATTTTAATGACTTTTTCAATGGACTGATGATCCCGACAGTTGCCCCAGATATTGTGGTGCACCTAGATAAACCATTTACTGCAGGTGAAATTAAAATTGCAATTATGTCCATGCAAAGTGGAAGGTGTCCAGGGCCAGATGGTTTTCCGTCGTAATTTTATAAGGCTTTTATTGACAAATTATCCCCCCTCATGCTTGCCATGTTTAAAAAGGCGGCTGAATCTGGAATCCTACCGCTTACCCTACGACAAGCTACAATTTCCTTAATTCCAAAAAAAGGTAAGGACCCTCACTTCTATAGTAACTACCGCCCTATTTCTTTACTGTTGTTGATGTTGTTGACATTTCGTTATCTGTTCAGAGCTGCAGAGACTCTGAGCTCCAGCTGATGGGATGAAGACAGGCCAATTAAAGGGGACACATGCAGCCCTGGGTCTCCTTTTTGACCAGATGTTAAATGGTCAAACTGTACCTAAAAACTGACCATTGCTGGACGTTACAGTGTGAAAAAAATCTGTTCCATCAGTGTAGTAAACTATGCAGGTTAAAGTGAAACACATTTTTATTAGTTCCTTACCGTCTCAAAATGTCTAAAGCAAAGCATAATAGAACGAATGCTCTTTTCTGTTTTGGAGGATAAAACAGCATTGCACATTACATTGTTGAGGTGCTAGTAATTAAATGTGTAATGATTTGAAGCAAAAATGATCAACAGGACCCATGGGGCAAAGACTACCCTGACTTTTGTATGCAAGACTCCTGTGTTTGCTATGCGACGTGAGTGGCACATAAAAGCAAGTGAGGATGGAGGCAAAAAAAGAAGGTCATCTGTAGCTCATCCGAGCTGCTGATGATTTACCTTTGAGAGAGAACGAGAACAAACCATGTTAATCGTGGTTGTCTTTCTCTCTCAGGGTTTAACTTCCATTCAGACAGAGAAATCTGCAACCTTTGTGCAAAGATATTATAGCCTAGAGAGACAGTGAATCCTTTAAAGCCTGACACATGAAATTATAATCAGAAAGATGGTTTTTCTAATTTGAAACCATTTTGATTAATATTAACACATCAATGATTTACTTTTACAGCAATAAAACTGTCAGTTAAACATTTATTTAACATTATAATTAAGTATGTAGAATAGTAAATCAGTACTAAATTGTTGAATTACGGATCAGAGACAAAAAAATGTTTTGGTGTGTGTGTGTGTGTGTGTGTGTGTGTGTGTGTGTGTGTGTGTGTGTGTGTGTGTGTGTGTGTGTGTGTGTGTGTGTGTGTATTTAAATGTCTCCACCAATGTCAAGGGCAAATCTACTCCCATGCAATAACTGCAGTTAGGATGAATGTAGTGTGTGTCAAATTCAGGATTGTAATTTCACAAGAAAATAAGAAGCAAAGTCCTGATTCATTCCTTTTTGCCAACTCTACCTCATGAGAGGAAAATGCAAGTAATTGTTTTTCTGAAAGAAATGTATGAAACATCTAAAAAATGTATTTTAAATCTGATTTCAGGTTCAGGTAATCTGACTACTTCAAACACATCACAATGCTTTTACACATTGTGCAATTTCTAATCTGTCACCTGATTTGAACTAAATCAGTTGTATAACCCAAAGGAATTAGACTATTTTTTTTATTCCTGCAAAGACGATATGCAAAATCTTTCCAGACAATAAACAGTAAACATGTCTGATAGTTCAGCATCACCATTATGGTCATATCATCTAAAGAATGTATGAATCTTGAGCAGACTGTAAAGAATAGGAACAATCTCAAAAATGCATCTCATGTAGTTGTGTTTTTATTAGTCAATGGTCTATTTTTCCTATAAATCTTAAGCACCAGAAATCTGCAAAAAACTGACTTTCTTCAAAATGAAAAAGAAGAAATTGAAGTGTTTGGCTTCTCTTGCTGTGCTCTTTGTTTTATCTAATTCCCTCCTTCTGCTCTCAGCTCCTAACACAACTGTCTGCAGGCAGTCTCTGACAGATGAGCGAGGAATCAGCTGGAAGAAAAACCAGCTTGAGATGGGCCATTGCAAGAGTTACAGATTCACCGCTGCTGGCTAGTATTATCCATTAAAGCATATATAGAGGTGAAACACAAATTATGTCTTACACATGAGTTGATGCACACACCTGATGTACGTAACACACAATAACTCACATGATCTAAGTAGTTTAATGAGATTTTATTAGGAGGAGATAAAAACAAGGGATGAATCTGAGATTGACAAGACAAAGCCTTTCTTCACTTAATTCTAAAAACATAAATCTAAAAATAGACCCATTCTCTGATTTGTTAAGGAAAGTCAGGTTTCATTTTGAGTGGTTGGATGTGGCTATCTTTCACTGCCTCAAAAGCGTTGCTGTACAGTTTTGTTTCAGGCTTTAAAGAGCATTCTGATTTATTTCTTCCTGCAAGACATCTTACAACCATCAGCAACTTTTTTTGCTATAGCAAAGGTCTTTGTTCCTTGAAATAAAAGTTGAAGGTTTTCTTACCCCAGAGAGGCCCAATTTTCTGATGGTATTTCAGTGTACATAATGTGTTTTATATATAGATGCATGGTTGGTCCTTAATAAAACGCAGAAACATTCTTTATTGGAGGATTAGATAAAACAAACTTAATGATGTCTTTGCAGAGACTTGTTCCTACTTTGTTTGTTTGCACAATATTGACTTTCAACAAGCTGATGCAAATGACTTCATCAGGAGTCAAGTGACATCTGTTAGGGTGAAGTTCTTTCTTTTTAAAGGTGTGGTTTACTCGTCTACTCAACACATTTGTAGTGTTATCTAGTGTAAATCAATGCCTTGTGCGTTATTAAAAAAAGCAGTGATGCTACTTTTCTGAGATGCAGGCATTTGCTGGTGCAGACGTGGGCGAAAAACCGCAGGATTTCTCATTATTATTAATGATGTGCACACACCTCACTCCTGATTGGCTAACAGAATGTGTTAAGCCATGTTGCAAAGTCATTATCACTGTCACATACTGCTCTGTCTCCTTGCTGCAAAACATTAGTTTATAAGCCTTCCTGTGGGCAGGCACAAGCCAAGATGAGTGAGGCCATGAATGTAAATTTACACTGTGACATAGATATGTGAGGATTCTCAAATCCTAGTATTTCATTATCTATTTTCTATCAAAAGATAATGCCAAAAATAGGTGTAGGAAACAGTTTACATGTTCAGTCTGCATTAAAGAAATTATATAAAAATTACACACACACACACACGTGTGTGTGTGTGTGTGTATGTGTTAGAAATCAACCACTGCAAAGCAAAGGTGTGCAGTCCTAACTGATAAAAACATGATAAAAAACAAGATAAAACTGAAATTTTAACTCTTCATGTGTGTGTGTGTGTGTGTGTGTGTGTGTGTGTGTGTGTGTGTGTGTGTGTGTGTGTGTGTGTTAGAAATCAACCACTGCAAAGAAAAGGTGTGCAGTCCTAACTGATAAAAACAAGACAAAAAATGAGATAACACTGAAATTTTAACTCTTCATATCAGAATTACACCTGAAATATCAGGTCTCTCAGGTCTGCTGATCAGCTGCTCCTGATTGTACCCAGGACTGAGCGTAAATTTAGAGGAGATCGCGCTTTTGCTGTTGCAGCTCCAAAACTGTGGAACGAACTTCCTTTAGAGATAAGACAGGCCAGTTCCTTGTCTTTTTTTAAGGCACTCCTGAAAACCCACCTCTTTACCCTGGCTTTTGATACCTTGTGAGATGTTGGTTTCTATTTTTAATTTTATTTTAGCTGTTTTAGGTGATTCAATGCGGTTTTATCAAGTTTTATCAAGTTTTTTTTTAATATAGGGCTATTTTAATTTTATGTATCATGTGTTTTATTTATCTTTGCTGTTTTCTGTTTAGTCAATTGTTTTAATGTATTTTCTGTACAGCACTTTGTTCCTGTGCTGGGTCTTTTAAAGTGCTTTATAAATAAAACTGGATTGGATTGGATTGGATAAATATATACTATACTAATACTATATATGACAATAAATGATGCTTACTGTGTAGCTCAACTACAGTACAAGTTTCAAGACTTTTTCATGGCAATAACATTCAGCCAACAAGTCAAAATCACAGATGTGGTTATGAACAAGAGCTGACAACAATTACAGTTCTTCCGCCTTTGCCTTCTCAGGATTTGAAGGGAGTGTCCACATTCAGCTGATCTGTTTCAAAACACATCCATCCATCTTCTGAACCCGCTTAGTCCACGTAGGGTCGCGGGGGGGGGGGATCTGGTGCCTATCTCCAGCAGTCAACGGGCAAGTAGGCGGGGTTCACCCTGGACAGAGAGCCAGTCCATCGCAGGGCAGCACAGAAACACACAGGACAAACAACCATGCACACACACAGTCACACCTAAGGACAATTTAGACAGACCAATCAACCTAACAGTCATGTTTTTGGACTGTGGGAGGAAGCCGGAGTACCCGGAGAGAACCCACGCATGCACAAGGAGAACATGCAAACTCCATGCAGAAAGATCCCAGGCCGGGAAGCGAACCCAGGACCTTCTTGCTGCAAGGCAACAACTCTAACCACTGCGCCACTGTGCAGCCCATTGTTTCAAAACACAACAAATAAATTCATGTTTCACTCACATGATTGGCTGCACCTGGCGGTAAGGCGTTTCCTGTTTTCAGTGTTGCACTACGTGTAGCTGTTTGGTGTTCGGGGCTCGCTAAAACTGATTTAATTTCTCTGTACTAGGATATCTCTGAGTTATTGTAGCACATAAGCACGCTAAAACACACATTTTCTGTTGTTCCACCTAGCTTTTAGGGAACCATTTGAGTTCACACGCAGTTTATTTGGTGTTGAACAGTTTGCTCGTCCAGTTAGCTTAGCCTCAGCACGGCTATGGCTACTTCTGTCTCTGCTTCTCCGTCTCCTATCTCTTGCTCTCTGTGTCAGATGTTTAGTTACTCCTCTGCCTCCTTTAGTGATGATGGTACGTGTAATAAATGTAGCATTTTTGTAGCTTTGGAGGCGAGGGTGTCGGAATTGGAGTCCCGGCTCCGTGCTGTTGAAAAACCCATAAACAGCCGTAGCTACTTAGCTAGTGCGGGGCTAACTAGCTCAGAACCACCCCGTAGCGATCCTCCAGCAGAACCCGAGCAGCCAGGACCTCAGGCCGGCTGGGTGACGGTACGCAGGAAGCATAGAACCCAGCCCGTGGGTCACCACCAACCCGTCCACGTTTCTAATAGATTTTCCCCGCTCAGTGATGCACCTGACCTGAATTGGAATGTTTATTATGTGAAGTGCCTTGAGATGACTCTTGTTGTGATTTGGCGCTATATAAATAAAATTGAAATGAATTGAATTGAATTGAATCACATATTCACACAAACGTCAGAACTCAGCATCTGCCACTATTGGTGTGCTTTAGTATGCTTTCATAGCTGCAGTGTTTGTATCAAATGAACTCACTCCTGTTTTTTCTTTGGAGAAGGTGGTGTGTGGGGGGGTTGTTTATAGAGAGATTGCACTGTGATCCAATAAACCAGCTGGGTGTGCACTTTGAGTTTTTGTCACCTGAAGCCAGGTGTGCCAGATTGTCTGGGATGGGGTTGAGCAAAGAGCTCACATGGATGAACAAGGCTCATTGTCTTGTTTGGGCACTCTCAGAGCACACCACCCTTTTCTGTCTTTGCTTTGTTATTCATTTATTTATATATTTCTATCAAAAGCTCTATTCTTAGCCATCCAGTGGTTTCTCTGTCTCCCAGTTTTGGGATTGTTTCATGATGCAGAATCAGGGAAGTAGATCTCGAGTTAATGCTTTTTTTCCCCTTCGCCATCAAAATCCATCAAGATTTCCTGTCTGTCATTATGTGATGGTGACAGCCGTTAAGTCATCATGACAAGTATGAAAGCCAGTAATTTAATGAGACGTGAAAGGAGAGCAGAAATATTTGGCACAAATGTTTACAAGTCAAACAATATCAATCACAGTCCGTCTATCTGCGGTTTCCTCCTTGTGTGTTTTTCTACACAGCTGTTTTTAATCTCTAAGGGATAAATCCCAGAAAGACTCCCAACACCCACACAAATAAAAGAAAAAAAAAGATGCTGGATTGTAAAGTGAAAAATGATAAAACACAGGTAGTTTATTAATCCCTTACTGGTCAAAAAAATCTGTGTAAATTCATTATGAGTGTCCAGACAAAGAGCCACATACAAACAATGCTTAAAATCACAACCAAACATGTGTTTTTTCGTGCACTATGTAAGAATGTAGTAAGATTTTTACAGTGACAAAATACCAAGAGTCTTGTGTTTCAGTCATTTTGGAAGGATGGTTATACTGAAACATATTTCATATCCAGCTGGCTGCAGGGATTGTCAGTGTTTCTCCTTTCAAAACAGGGGTGCCCAATCCTGGTCCTGGAGGGCTGGCATCCAGCAGGTTTTGTGGTTTTTCTGCTCCAACACACTTGATTAACTGGTTGAATCACTTGTGAAGCATCTCATCAGGCTCTGCAGAAGCATGGTAATCACATGCTGATTGAAATCAGGTGTGTTGAAGCAGAGTTAAAACTAAAACATGCTGGATACTGGCCCTCTAGGACCAGGATTGGGTACCCGTTTCAAAACAAAGGAAGAATGACGTAACTACTGTTTACCATAGGTGAGTGTGGGGGTGCCGTGTCTCCTGCGAGCTAACGCTGCAGCGCTGACAACTGTAATTAGACGATGGCCAGCTAAAAGCTCCAGAGTTGTTTAAAGTGGTTGTAGTAACCAAATTTTACCACAGGATGTCACTTTTACTTCATTTCTACATAATGCACCTTTAACACAGCATGCTGTGTGAACCCAAGGATCTAAGGGTTGGTATGATCATTAGTGACTGAGAAATAAAAAAAGAACAGCGATGCAATAAAACTCAAGCTGAATCACAAGTGGCACAACCACACCTCTCAGCTGTCACATTTCCAGCTGCAGACCACAATTCCCACCAAGTGCTGCAGAATGGAGAGTGTTTAAGGCTTCTGGTTTCATTTTCTTGTCTAATTAGCTTTACTAAACTTATGAAAGCATCTGATTTTAAAATTAAAGCAACAATTTAAACTACAATATTAAAGTAAATATATTAAATAATATATGTTTTCCATAAAGACTGAGGGAATGTGTGGTTTGTTGCTGCTGCATAACAAAAGTGATTTTATTTTAGGGTTTCTGTTTGCATTGCAAATGCTGGCATGAGTGTGTAGGAATACCCCTAAACTCACCAGCATAAGGTTAAATGCTGCATCCATGGGGTGATGCCGTCCTTAGTTACCCTCCGTCCCAAGAAGTTAAGTTCGGAGTGGTTGAATCAGCAATTGTCTTTATTGAGCCTTAAAGGGACTATATGGAAGTTTGACAGTCAAAACATGTATAGAAATAATACATTTCTTCTTCAAACATTCTCCTGCAATGCCCTGGTCCTGGAGAATGAGCCCTGGCATTTTTACTGTGATTGCCAGTTTTTCTGTAAAATCACAGAAAAAGAGAGCTGCTCGGGTCGAGCAGGCTACTTCATGTGCGTTCACGCTCAGGCATAGCTCGTAGCATTTGCTATCCGTAGCTTTAGCAGCAGAGAGAGAGGCATTGCCAACTCAGCGACTTTGTCGCTGTTCTTAACGCCTAGAGACAAATTTAGCTACATTTCTGAGGACCCTTAGCTACTTTCTGTAGAACTTTCTTCTAGATATTTCCTGCAAATTAGCAACAAAATAGCCATTTTCGCTCCGAACCGTTCTTTGGATTGACATTGTTCCAGCTGTCATCAAGGATGTAAATGTTACAGATAGAGTAAATGTTAGTGGCTCTTTAGCTCGCTTTGTAAGATGTCTGACTGTCATGTAGGAGATCTGGGTTTGATTCCGGGTGTGAATAAAGTTTGTTATTTGGAGTTTCTATTTTACATTAATGATTTTTTTACCGTAATAAGATGCCCAAATTTTTATTTGAGACTCGCTGTAAGGCATTGAATTCATGGATAAAAAAGATGTGGGTTAAACTTTAATTTTGGAACAATTTTTCAAGCAAGGGAAGGGAATGATCTAAGCATGCAGGAGGACAGACCCATCATAAACCTTTGTCGGCTGTGCTGAAGAGAAAGGTACAGAACCAAATTATTTAATTAATTAGCTGCGTGTTCTCCTGTCCTCTGTCGTCCGGGCCACACACACACACACACACACTGCACGTTCGGCCGGCCGATGAGAAAGTGCAGCTGCAGAGACAGAGGGACATTATTTTTATTAATTTGCTGTGTTCTTCTGTCCTCCGGGCCACACACACACACACACACAAACACACACACGGGACTGTCTCAGCTGTTATTTTCGTTAAGGAGTGTGCACGTACAGCATGCGCGCCTCGTGCACGAGCCTACTATTGAAGCTGTCGTTACGCTTTTGGCCTGAGAGGGCAATCGCGAGCGTAAAAATTCAAAAGTCCGAAAATTCCCTTTAATGCTGAAGCACTTATAGTGTCCATAACTCTTTTGAGTCTTTGGTCGTGTTCTTCTTGCGTTTGTCCAAAAACCAAGATATCATCCATGTACACAACAGTGCCGTCGTGCCCCTGAAGCAGTTCTGACATCTTTCTTTGGAAGATTTCAGGTGCCAACGTGATGCCAAAGGGCAGCTTTTTAAAACAATATCTACCCAAAGGTGTGATGAATGTAGCCAGGAGGGTGCTATTCTCCTTTAGGAGAAATTGCCAAAACCCGTTCTCCGCATCTCGGCTGGAGACCACTGTGCTCTTAGCCAAATTGGGAAGGATGCCATCTAGGGTGGATAAATTGGACTTATCTCGTTTCACATATTCATTGAGTCTTTTCAAGTCCACACAGATCCTTATTTTTCAATCCTTGTTCATCACAGGCACCATGGGCACGCACCGTTCTGTCGGATCAGTCACGTTCACTATAATTCCCGTGAGCTCCGTCCTTTGGAGTTCCTCCCCAACTTTTGGGAGTAAAGGAATGGGGACCCGCCTTGGGGTGGCGATGCTATTTGGTTGAGCAAAATCTTTCAGGTTGCTTTTCACCGGCTGTCTTTTTAGTGTGCCCACACCTTTAGTTGCGTTCATTCCTCCAATTTGTTTAATTAATCCAAGTTTTGTTGCTACTGTACAGCTCGGAAGATTCTCACCAATGGTTTTTACCACAACCACACGAAAACAACAGTCTAGTAGTAGTCCACTGACGTGGCCAGTGGCGGTTCTACATGGAATTACTCCCCGGGCGAGGCCTCCTTTGAGCCCCCCATCCCCCCCCCCCCCCCACACACACACACACACCACAACCCCACCTGCACGCACACACGCATGTTTTCTACAAACAAGCATGTTTTATTAGAATGACTATTGAACATTTTCTAAGTTGCACATATTTACATTAATTACTATGAAGTTGTCAGAATGTAAAGCAATATACATTATATACTGTATCAAAATATATAGAATCAAAAAATATATAGAATCAAGTACACAAAAACAAACAATAACTAATTATTAAGAATATATGAACATAATATATAATAAATATTCTAAATAGCAAAAATATTTCACACACAACAAACTAAAGATAATCACTACAGCATTGCACTTAGAACAGAAAACACAAACTAAAATTAAAACCTATTCTTGATGCAAAGTTATCAATAATGTCATCATATGAAATCTGCTCCCCTACTGAGTGATTGATACTAGTCAGAGCCAGGTTAGTGAGTCGCCTCTGAAACATAGTTGACCTCAGGTATGACTTGATCAAGTTTTGAATAGCTCCTCTCAGCTTGAGCCACAGTGACTGGCAGAGCAGTCCAAAAGTCCAAGGGTCGACGCCTCCAGTCCAAGGGTCGACGCCTCCTGTCTCGAAGTCGACGCCCCCAGGCCAGAAGTCGACGCCTCCAGTCCAGGGGTCGACGCCTCCTGTCTCGAAGTCGATGCCTCCTGTCTCGAAGTCGACGTCTCCTGTCTCAAAGTCGACGCCTCCTGTCTCGAATTAGACGCCTCCTGTCTCGAGCTCTGAAGTAGACGTTCCCGTCTCGAGCTCTGATGTAGACTTTCCCGTCTCGAGCTCTGAAGTAGATGTTCCCGTCTCCAGCTCTGAAGTAGACGTACACGTCTCTGGCTTGGAAGTGGACATTTCCAGCTCCGGCTCTGAAGTCGACGTTTCCAGCTCCGGCTCTGAAGTCGACGGCTCCCCGTTTCCTGTCTCTAGTCTCCCAGTCACAAGTGTTCCTGTTTTTAGTCTCCCAGTCACAAGTGTTCCTGTCTCAAGTCTCCCAGTCACAAGTGTTCCTGTCTCAAGTCTCCCAGTCACAAGTGTTCCTGTCTCAAGCCTCCCAGTCACAAGTGTTACTGTCTCAAGCTTCGCAGTCACAAGTGTTCCAGTCTCCCCGTCTCCTGTCTCAAGTCTTCCCACAATTGTTCCAGTCTCCCAAGTCTCAAGTGTTCCAGTCTCCCAAGTCTCAAGTGTTTCAGTCTCGCAAGTCTAAAGTCTCACCACAAGTGTTCCCGTCTCCCAGTCGCAAGTGTTCCAGTCACAGTTCCCGTCTCCAGAGACCCTTCCTCGTCCTCCTCCTCCAAAACCCCCTATCCCCAGGGTTTCCTGGTCCCGCCTCCTGGTTCCCCGTCGCCAGCCTCCTAGGCTTGTCTGGTCCCGCCTCCTGGTTCCCCGTTGCCGGCCCCCAAGACTTGCCCGGTCCCGCCTCCTGGTTTCCCGTCGCCGGCCCCCCAGAGTCCCCTGGTCCCTGGTCCCTCCTCGTCCGCCCTTGTGGGTTGTTTTTTGTCTGGTTCCTCCTCTCCCGCCTTGTGGTCTCTCGTGTCCTGTGTTGTCTTTTGTTTGTGTTTTTGTCTTGTTCTGGTTTTGTGCATCTGGTATCCGGGGGAGGGGGAGTGTTACTGTCATGTTCTGTGTCCCTTTGTTCCCCAGCTCCTCCAGTTCCCACTCCAGGTCCTCCTTTTGTGTTCTCTTAGCGCCCTCATGTGTCCTTTGTCTGCATCTCTGTTGTTTGTCAGCGGTTTTTTTGTGTTCTGTGTAAGTTTCCGGTCTCGTTCCCAGTCTGTGCTGTAAGTGAGCTTTTTCCTCCTGTTCCTGGATCTTTGGTTTTTGGCTCCCTGGCTTTTTGGATTTATTTTTATTTTGGACTCATCCTAAAATAAAAGGATTTTCTTTGTATCAGCTCCTGCCTCGTGTCATCCTGGGTATCTGCGCTTTGCGTCCAAACCATCCTCTCATCGTGACACAAATTGCAGTCTAAATGCACCAGAATGCAGAGTTTAACGCTTTTTTTTTCTCAAATATTTCTAAGGAAGCATGTACAGAATGTAATTTATTCTTAAGCCGTACTGCCCAGCCCTGCTTGTTATGGGATTACATATATTTAACTGTGTTCACTTACTATCTCATTCAAATCTTCCTCTCAGCCACCTAAAATCCTCTCACTCTTTACTGTAGCACCTACCTGCACCTCAGCAAGTCTGGCTCTCCCTGTCTCACCCTCAGCAGGTCTGGCTCTCCCTGTCTCACCCTCAGCAGGTCTGGCTCTCCCTGTCTCACCCTCAGCAGGTTTGGCTCTCCCTGTCTCACCCTCAGCAGGTCTGGCTCTCCCTGTCTCACCCTCAGCAGGTCTGGCTCTCCCTGTCTCACCCTCAGCTGGTTCCTGCTGAACTTCATCTGATCTCTAATATAAAAACAGTGGACATGAATAAGGAGTAAAAATACTGTTGGAAGACTAGTGCAACATTAAAATCATGGTTGTTATAGTATTATTTAGTCGTGTTCACTTGTTATCATGCTCGAATCTTCCTCTTGCACACTCATAACCGGATTAATTACACGGTTGTATTCTGACACTTCAAATATGTAACATTTCCAGGTTTTAATAAAAAACAGTCTTCCAGGGTTTGTTAGGTGTATGTGGAGATTCTACTTTTTTATTTATTTTGTGTCAAATGTTTTTGTCAGTTACTGTCAAATTCACCATATTTTGTTGAGTAGTAGTGTTGTTTAATGTTTAATGCTGCCTAGCAAGATGTTTACGTTAGTCAGCCAGTCTAAAGTTTGACCAAAAATACAATTATCCTCTTGGACTAAATTATTACCAACTCACATTTCCTTTCTTTCTTTTTTGTGCATGAGAAGAACTCGCTGAGCTGCTGCCATTTCATCTCTGACACCTGTGTCTGTGCCCCAGCCAGCCAGTCTGACGGACGCCCTGAGGGGAGGGGCTGTGTCGATGAGAAGTGTGTGGCGTCTTTCAAAATAAAAGCTTGCGAGTCAAATATTTCAAAATCATTTTTTTTCTTCTCCATGTTACTGGGGAGGGGGACAAATGCGCATTTGTCCAATATTGGAGGGGACACGCCCCCCCCCCCCCACGGTTTCCACTCCCTTGTTTGGCTGGACACTGACCTCTGTTGTCATGATTTCTCCCACGTGTTGAACATGTCCCCCTTTTCGAAGCATTTGGTGTGGTTGTTCGATTGCCCGTGCTTTTATATTTCTTCTTCCTGACTGATTTTATGTTGCTCAGCCCCAGTTGCTCCCTATGTGTTTTGTGATTTTATTTACTCACTGTGCCTGGCCATTTCTATGGCTGTCCGTATAGGGTCAAATCACTCTTCATTTGCAGTTTTTGTGAAACTTGTTTATCAAGGATTCCAATGACTATGTGGTCACATATTTGTTTGTCTTTTTTGGCTCCGAAATCACAATTAAGGGCAGCAACAGCGCAGCATCCAAATCTGTCAGAGCGGTGTCCACATTTACCGGGTTGGAAACTTTGGTCTGCCTTTATGTGGTACTGCAGGGCTGAGCGCTGGAGTTATAACCTGAGACCGAACCCGAATCGAATCAGCCCGACCGGTTCTGTTGGATTTGGGCCGTAAATTATGTTAACTGAGCGGGTTGTCGCGTGGCACGCTCCGCTCGGACGATCAGCGACTGAGGCATAGAGAGCGGGAGATTGTCTGCTCACACAAGAGTGAGGATCAGAGGATGCTCCTCCAAACACGCATTATTATTTTCATAATTTCATTATTGTTTCTCCTGGAAGCGCTCAGTCAGACCGAGTGCTGTGATGTCGGGAGGTCCGGTCTTGGGGAGGGAGCTGGGTGAGTGACGGCGGCTGCAGCATAGTCATCTGTCTCTTTTATTTAGGGACACAGAGAAGGTAAAAGGAGAGAGAAATAGAAGATAGAAGTTCTTGTTCCACTTTATTCTTTTGTTTCATGATGATAAACTGATGTTAAATTCAGCTTAAAGAGACACTGGGAGGAAGCTTTGGTTCATTTTAAGTTACAGGAGATCTTGTTTCCTATCTGCTCCTCCGGAGACAGCATGGACATGAGGGTTACATGGTGAGGGTCACACAGGACAGCTTAGTGCAGTCACACAGCCGAGCTGGAGGGGGACAGGTGTTGTCCTGCTTTATATGGCAAGCGTGTGTTATGTGCATTACAGCCAACGATCCAAACAGCAGCAGCAGCAGCACCCCATCCCCATTCCGTCCGGCCCTCTTGCTTCTGAGACTTTTTTGTGAGTGGCCCTCGGACCATTATAATTGAGGACCCCTGCTCTAGCTCATTAAGCTGTCTGACAAATGTTTCCACATTTTCGCCTGGGAGTTGATTTCTTAAGTGGAACCTTAGATGATGTTGCGTTTCGGGACGAAATGTTCATCAGATGTATCAATTACAATTGCATACTTGTTGCTATCAGCCGCATTATCAAACAGGAATGACTAGTATGTGTGCGGCGTCCACCCCCATAGAATAGATTAGGGCATTTACCTGCACCACTTCATCCTCCTACGTGAACAAGGAAGCAACTCGATATCTTGTAAACCTCTGTTTCCAGTACTGCCATGCCTCTGGCTTGGAAAAATCAAACTGCTCAGGAGGGGAAAACTTTGCCATGACGCAGGCCGCTAGGGCCGACAAAACTCACGCAGAGAGAAAAAAAAATGTCTGAAACGCAGTCGTTTACTGCTGACACTAATCAGTTATCGGTCGTAATAGAACAGCTCTTTATTACGAGACACGAGCAAGTTAAACCAGCAGCACGTTCAGTTCAAGAAGCTAATGAAACACAACACTTCCGGGCGTGTCAACCAAAAGAGTTCCCCACAAATAGTGGTAATGTTGAACTGTTATTATACTTTGGAGACACAATTAATGTGCCTGTTGCACAAAATACTAAAAAAAAAGTGATCTACCTCTTTTACATAAACACATTTATATACATCAGGGTGTTACCATCCAAATGAGAGCACTCTGGACTTTGCTGAGCTTTAGATTTGATCATTTATAGATGTAGAGAGTTGTCTACCTCCCAGAAGTTTTACAACAGTCTGCTGTGATGGCCCTCTGCCAAAGTGACATTGGGAGTCAAGAGAAATCAAAGATCCACATCAATTTGAGTTTCGGGTGCACTTTAAGTATTGATCTGCTGCAACCCAGTTCACCCTATTGTGCACGGTCCTTCTGAAAGACAAGGCTGTGTCTCTGAAGAAGAGGACAGGTGGAGAACAAAGATCTCTTGCATACAAGCAAACATTGCCAGTGGAATAACAACATAAAATATTTCATGAAAAATATATGAAAATGGTGTTTCTTTGAATATTTGCTGTAATCACATAAAATCACAAATGAATTACAAACTCAGCTCCTAATGCTTTGGATGACAATGATCCATTTAGACCTCCATTCTGATTTGATTTTTGGGACTCGATTAAATGGCAGGTTTAGTTTGTGCCTGTGATGAATCATGCAGCCATTAGCCAAGCACAACTTCACCACTTTTCAGTCATGTTACTGAGGTGTGTGAAGACAGTTTTTATTGTGTACTCCACCTTGCACTGATTTTATCATTAAAAGTGCTTTGTAAGTAAAGAAGAATGGATGGATGAATGGATGGATAGATGGAAGGATAGAAGAAAAGATGAATAGATGGATGGATGGAGGGATCAAGGGATGACAGAAAGGAAAGAAGGATGGATGGATAGAAGGAAAGCATGAAGAAAGGATGGAGGGAGGGATGGATGGATGGATGGATAAAAGGAAAGAAAGAAGAAAAGAAGGATGGATCAATGGATGGATGGAAGGAAGGAAGGAAAAAATGAAGGATGGATGGAGGGCGGGAGGGATGAATGGATTGAAGGAAGGAAGGAAGGTAGGAAGAAAAGAAGTATGGTAAGAAGGATGGATGGATGGATGGAAGGAAAGAAGAAATGGTGAATGGATGGATGGAGGGTTTAAGGGATGGGAAGAAAGGAAAGATAGATGGATGGACAGATGGATAAAAGGAAGGATGAATGGATGAAGGGAGGGAGGGAGGGATTAAAGGATGGAAGGAAAAAAGATGAATGGATGGAAGGAAGGAAGGAGGGAGGGAAGGAAAGCATGAAGGAAGGATGGAGGGAGGGAGGGATGGATGGATGGAAGGAAGGAAAACATGAAGGAAGGATGGAGGGAGGGAGGGATGGATGGATTGAAGGAAGGAAGGAAGGTAGGAAGAAAATAAGTATGGTAAGAAGGATGGATGGATGGAAGGAAGGAAAGAAGAAAGGGTGAATGGATGGATGGAGGGTTTAAGGGATGGAAGAAAGGAAAGACAGATGGATGGACAGATGGATAGAAGGAAGGATGGATGGATGAAGGGAGGGAGGGAGGGATTAAAGGATGGAAGGAAAAAAGATGAATGGATGGAAGGAAGGAAGGAGGGAGGGAAGGAAAGCATGAAGGAAGAAAAGAAGGAGGGAAGAATGGCTGGATGGAAGGAAAGAATGAAGGATGAATGGATGGAAGGTTTAAGGGATGAAAGAAAGGAAAGATAGATGGATGGACAGATGGATATAAGGAAGGATGGATGGATGGATGGATGGATGAAGGGAGGGAGGGAGGGAGGGATTAAATGACGGAAGGAAAAAAGATGAATGGATGGAAGGAAGGAAGGAGGGAAGGAAAGAAAGAAGGATGGAAGAATAGTTGGATGTAAGGAAAGAATGAAGGATGAATGGATGGAAGGAGGGATCAAGAGATGGAAGGAAGGGTGGATGAATGGATGGATGGAGAGAAGGAAGGAAGAAAGAAAAGAAGGAAGGAAAGATGGAACGAGTGATGGATAGATGAATGGAAGGGAAGAAGAAAGGATGGATGGAGGGATCAAAGCATGGAAGAAAGGAAGGACGGATGGATGGATTGAAGAAAGGAAGGATGATCGGATGGGTGAGTGGAATGTGTTGAAGGATGGACTGATGTAAAACATTGCTTACATTGACAAGTATAAACACCATGATTCCCTGATGATAAACGGGTAATATATGAATGACTATGGGTGATGAAGGAGACCTGCAAATGCTCTGGATAGAATAGTTTACATAAAGAAAATCTCTCATTAAATATCAATAACTAATCTTTTCCGTTGTGGTATTTTAACAGTTAATATATTTGAAAAATGGAAATTGTTGGCACAATGTCCGATTTATGTTGTATTGTTGTGGCTGAAAAGGATTAGGAAGCATATCCGTCAGTCCATCCTTTACAGCTGAGCTCTACAGGCTCTACTCAGCATGGGGAAAAAAAATCTGTGGTGAAAAATAGAGAATTTTTCAGAGGTCAAAACTGTCACTTATTATTATTTTAAATATATGTATGTATTTTAAAATGTAGCACTTAATGAATATATTAAATATGTTTCCCTGTTCTGATCTCTGTTTAAATACTGGAGATGTCATGATACACATGGGAATTCAACCAAAACAGATAAATGTTTCATTCAACAAAATTCTATTAAAACAGAATGCTCTCATGAATCATGTTTTTACATCAACCGTCCTTTTGCTTTTTGAGTATCACAAAAAGGACGGCATATGAAATGGCATTCTGGTTTTTGAGTTTCAGAAAAAAACAAGCGAGCACATCTTTATTTAAAGTAAGCATTTTCCTCCAAGTAGATTTCCCAGTTCAAACAGACAGAAAGCGCAACACCAGTCATTTGAATCGTCTTTGTTAGCTTCTTGTAAGTTAGTTTGTATTAATGA
Source organism: Nothobranchius furzeri (assembly GCF_043380555.1). Lineage (NCBI taxonomy): Eukaryota > Metazoa > Chordata > Actinopteri > Cyprinodontiformes > Nothobranchiidae > Nothobranchius > Nothobranchius furzeri. The sequence continues at coordinate 94,144,171 of NC_091741.1, read as the reverse complement.
AACGCTCACTTGCGTTTAGAAGCTCTTTACTCCATAACTTTCTGTCTGAACTGAGAAAGTTCCACGAACAGGAAGTCTAATGTCCTCAGTCATCTGCGAGGGATTGTTGGTTGTTACCTTTTTGTTGAGCACAAATGTGGCGAGCAGATGTGTAATCCTTTATGTCGTTGTATAGGGATAGCCACCAGAAAGAGTGTCTTATGAGCGCCAATGTACGCCCCACCTCTGAGTGGATAGCGAATTTACTGGTGTGGGCCCAATGGATGAGCTCAAGCCCTGTGACAAAAAATCTATTGGGGGGGGGGGGGGGGGGGGGGGCATTACCTGGGCCTGGATCTGTCTTGAGGGCCTCCAGGATTTGGTCTCTTGTCTCCCAGGTTAGTCCTCCCACTACACAGGAAAGTGGTAGTGGGCCCAGGATCTTTATCCGGCAAATACTGGAAAGACAGAGCATCGGGTTTTGTGTTCTTGGACCCTGGTCGATAAGAAATCACAAAGTGGAACCTGGAGATAAAGAGTGACCATCGATGCTGTCGAAGGTTTAACCTCATAGCTTCCTTGAGGTAGACCAAATTTTTATGGTCGGTCCAGATGATGAAAGGAAGTTCAGAACCCTCTAGCCAGTGCCTCCATTCTTTGAGGGCTAACTTCACTGCTAGCAATTCACGGTCACCCACATCATACCTGCTCTCGGCTGGAGTCAGGTGCTGTGAAAAAAAGGCATAGGAGTGAAGCTTATGATCTGAGGGGATCTGATCCAGCCCCGGTGTCAGAGTCATCCACTGGGCCATTATCATGGACCTTCTCTGGGCCTGCCTTCAACCGACCGCTCTCTATAACAAACCCCAGAAACTTTACAGTCGAGACGTGGAATTCACACTTCTCTGCTTTCACGTACAGCCTGCTTTCCAAGAGTCATTGCAGAACTGCCCTGACATGCCTCTGATGCTGTGTGGTCCTCCTGGAGAATATCAAAATGTCATCTAGATAAACGGTTACAAAGTCATTTACATAGTCAGCTAGCACTGAGTTGACAAGTGTCTGGAACACAGCGGGGGCACTGGTAAGTCTGAACGGCTTGACCACGTATTCAAAATGCCCGAGTGGGGTCTTGAATGGTGTTTTCCATTCATCACCTTGCTGGATCCTCACCAAGTGATAGGCGTTATTTCATTTAATTCAACTGCTTGTGTACAAATTAATAATGAGAACGGACTGGTTTGTGACGCCCTTCTGTGTGAAACAGGGGGATCTACTTTCTCCTTCTTTATTTGCTCTCTATATAAATGATTTGGCCCAGGAAATTATGCAAACTGAAATGGGTATTCCAGTAGATAACTTAAATTTAAGTATTTTATTATATGCAGATGATATTGTGTTGATGGCTGAAAATCCTGATAATTTGCAGAAAATGATAGATACATTGTACCTCTGGTGTAAAAAATGGCGCCTTGCTATTAATAATAAAAAAAAAACACAGGTTATTCACTTTAGAAGGAAGAGGTTTCTTCAGAGTAGTTACACCTTTTATTTTGGTGATGATTCATTAAAGTTTACCTCATCTTATAAATATTAAGGTTTTGTTTTGGATGAGAATATGACGTTTCAGGAAGGAAAGAAATTACTAGCAGATTCTGCATGAAGAGCTCTAGGGGGTTTAATAAGCAAAATGAAATCTTGCCCAGATCTTGGTTTTTCCATTTTTACACAGCTTTATGAATCGTTAGTTGACCCAGTTCTATTTGATGCTGCAGGAGTTTGGGGTTCCAAAGAAACATTTGAATGTAATTCTGTTCAACACCGAGCATTAAGATACTTTCTGGGTGTGCAAAACTTTGCAGCAAAGTTAGCTGTGGAGGGGGACGCAGGATGGGTTCCGTGCATAGTTGAACAGAATTGTGAAATGGTGCGTTTATGGAACCGTCTTGTTAGTCTTCCGGAGGAAAGGTTAACTAAGAAAATATTTAATTGGGATAAAACTAATTTTCATCCATGGTTTAGAGATATTTCAGTTTTTTTAGTAAATTTAGACATGGGCATAATTCTTCAAAATAACTTAAAATGTGACATTACTTGTGTCAGACAGGAGTTGGATGTAAAATACAGGGAACAATGGAAGAAGGATATTTGGAATAAACCAAAACTTAGAAATTATGTACAATTTAAAAGGGATTATAATACAGAATTATATCTCAAATGTAAATTAACAAGAAGACAAAGATCTCTCTGTGCTCAAATAAGAACTCTGTGAAAGTTTGACCAATTGAGGGCCTTCCCCGTCTAAACCGCAGTCAGTAAGCTTCCGGCACGTTCATAAGCGGTTAGAATGTTTGCTTTCGCACAATCATAATTCAAACTATCAATCACAGACAAAACCGACATTTCTTCTAAGGCTTTCCCATTCAACTTACACTGCAGGAGCAGTGGCCAGACATCCTGAGGCCACTGGAGAGCCGCTGCAATCCGCTCAAACGCCACAAAGTAGCCGTCCACATCAGCGTCCCTAAAACTGGGCATCAGCGGGATGCATTTACCAAGATCAAAATACTGAGTAGCGGAGGGCCTACTGAGAGTCTCTGGTGCTGACGACCTGGATGAGGAGTCAGCCTAGGTCAGGACTTACGCCTGCGGAGGTGCCTTAAGGGGAACGGCCTGTTCCCATTTCACCTGGGCGACGGCTTGAGCTTGAAGCTCTAATTGGCGTATCCGCACAGCTGTGTCAGCGTCGGTCTGGAGTTCCAACCAACAAATTTCCAATTCTGCCCGAAGTTTCCTTTCCTGAGCTCGCTCATCGGCTTCGATCTGGTCGGGCCAGACGAATTTTTAAACAAAGTCCTTCGTTTGTTTCTCCTCCAGGAGAGTGAGGAGGCAAAGGGCGAGTTGATTCCCCTCCAGGAGATTGAGGAGAACGAGGGGAGGATGGGTGAGGCGAAGTCCTCTTTTCCTCATCAGATCCAGCTGGAGCACCGGCATCAGAAGGGGGCGGGAGCACACCCTGATCCTCCAGGAACTCCATGACAAAAGTTCTTAGCTCCTCTTTCCGTAGTTGCTTAGGAACCTCTAGCTCGAAGTGGACGGCCACCTACAACAAGTCGGCTTTTCGACAGCTCTCCAGCAGCCGGCGAGATGGGGCCTCCAAAAATGCCCGTAAATGAAACGAGGCCATTAGGTTCGGGTCACCTGAGTCTGAAATACACGAAACACAGTTTTAAACACATTCACACACACACCAGGGGATCTTAATAAACCACAACTTTATGTCTTTGGGAAGAAAATCCCGTACGAGCGCCCATTATGGTACAAACCCTGATGATGTTAAGCGTTGTGGTAGAGGGGTAACATAAGAACTGGTGCGGAGAAAGGGGGAGTGTAAATATAATGTATTTTATTTACAAAGGGGTTAACACAAATACTCAGTCCTTGACCGGAATAAAATGACTAAATGAAAATGCACTCTAATCTAACTAAACGAAGGCGATGGAGAAAACTCAAAACACCTGAGGCAAAAGGCCTCAGGGAAGAAAACACGAGAATATCTTTATTAAACGAAAATGCCGGAGCTAAATAACTAAAACAAATCTCGACGGCTATAATTATCCTAAATATTATTCTGTCTAACAAAACTAAAGCGAGCTCTAAGGCTGAAAAAGGAAACTGAAATTCAAGCTCTAGAGCAGACGAAAAGGATCACTAAACGAAAAACGGCTTTTCATTACCAAAGGATTTAACAAAAGAACTATCCATCCCAAACACAGAATTCACCAATGTTCTTATCCAAATGTATCAACACGCTAAACCGTTTACTACCAAATGATCCCAGGACCGAGGAGAGAAGAACATGTGTTTAGGCTGTGGTTCTCTCCCAGAGAACTGAAAGCTGCAGTCCTTTAAGCCATCAGTCCTCATTAGCTGATGGCTTGCAGCCAGGGGTGGACTGGGACCAAAATTTGGCCCTGGCAATTTTATGAATCGTTGGCCTTCAGTCGGCCCTCCCCATTGGGAGAGCAGTGGGGGTGAGGGGTGTTGCCGCCTGCGGACTCGTCTCTAGGCCGAATGTGAGATCTATGTGAATGTGAGAATGGACTGGGACTGTTAAATTACAAGCAGGGCCAGACCACTGCGACCGGGAGCCCTGGTCTTCCAGATCAACTCATTCTCCACGGGCAGAGATCAGCGGGACATTAGCTACATGCTAAAGCGGTAAAACAACTCCTTTTTCTATGACATTTTTCTAGCTAAAAACGCCTGGAAAAACTCTGTTAGCTTTGGGTTACCATGTAGCTAATGTTCTGCAGATCACCAACTGTGGAGAAGTGTCAGCCCAAGCTGGGCAAGCAGCCCACTTGGCTGAGCGGCCCACCGGGACAGTGCCAGAATGCCAGAGAGGCCAGTCCACCCCTGCTTGCAGCTGGGACACTGAAGGTGAGCAGAAGTGGAGGCCAGCCAGACGGAGGACCTGTCCAAGGTCCTGAATGGCATGGAGGGAGCAGAACTGGGCCATTCAAGGTGCGGCAGCCCAGGATTCGTAACACCAAGACATGCAGAATCAACACGACAAGAGGTAAGTAGAAAGACAAATTATTTATTATACAAAAACAGGAACTAAAGGTGCACCAGGAAGTCCAGTGAAAGCGTAGTGGGTCAGGAGGGACCCTGAGGAGAAGAGAGGCAGGTGAGTCCTGGGAGGGGACACAGCTTGGTGGTTTTGGATCATTCGGGACTTACGGGAGGCAAGACCTTATGAGCGGGTAAGAGATAGTAGGCCGAGGTTCAGAGTCCAACTGGAGAGGTGGGAGAGCAGAGAAAGAGCGGGTCAGTCAGTGGAGGAGGAAGAGACATTTTTCAGGGTGATCCAGAGGTTTATAGTAGCTTCGGTACGGTGCTGAATGTGCCTGAAGTGATGCAAAGAAACAATCAGAATATGACAAGGTATCCAGACAAATATTCACAGACAAGTAGCGTATTCGTAGAGACAAGTACTAGTGGCTGGAGCTACCCAAACAGCAGTAATCACCCGGCGAAGTGTGGTGTCTCCATCCTCCTTTTAACCCTGACTTGATGATTGTTGATTTGGTACAGCTGGTGCATCTCAGCCTCTCCCACCTGAAAGAAAGCTCGGAGATGGTTTATGGAGTCAGAGGGTTCACCTCAGCTCATGACACGTTCAGACTGCAGTCGCTTTCAAAAACATCAGATATGTGTTGGAATCAATACTACATATTCAAGTGACACGGATGGCATTTAAAAAAATTGGATCTGTGCGTTCAGTCTGTCATAAAAAAATCAGACATGGGTCGCATGTGGGAAAAAAAAGGATTCAGCAGAGGACGATATTGCCCTCTGTTGTCCGCGCCGTTTCCGTTGATCACCGTGTCCCATGAGTGGTCCAGGGTGTAAACTCTGTCGTCCCTGTTCATGGTCCTGGGTCCACGTCTCCTTATCCCTATTGCTTCGTTGATCCATCTTTTGAATTTCTGTTGCGGTGTGTTTATGACCGGTGTGTTCTCCCAGTCAATTATTTGATTTTATGATTTTCTGTTGTACAGTGGTCTGGTATGGTTGATTTCTTTATTGTGCTTTCTGCTTCTTGTTTTACTGCTCTTGTGTGTCTTTGAATTGTTTCTGCACAGGCAGCAGAGGGAAATTTTGTCCTTTGCTGCCCACAGATAAAAGGAAGTGACATCACCAACATCCGGCAGTTGCTCTGACGAAGGCGGCAGTGAAACGTTGAAATATGTCAGCAAAGGTAACAACAAACCCTTATAACTCTGTAGAATGAATAACTAAAGAAAATGAAATTGGATAACAAACACAGCATGAACATAAAAAATATGTACTGATTCTTTATGTTTTTGCTGGCTTATGGATGGACAAATGGATGGCTGGATGGATAGATGCATGGATGGATAAATCTATGGATAGATGAATAATGATGGATGGATGGGTGGATGGATGGATAAACAGATGGATGGATGGATGGATGGATGGGTGGATAAATGGATGCATGGATGGCTAAAAATATGGATGGATGGATGGATCGATAGATGGATAAACAGATGGATGGATGGATAAAGAAATGGATGGGTGGAAAAACTGATGGATAGATTGATGGGTGGATAAATGAATGTAAGGATGGATAAATGGATGGATGGATGAATAAACAGAGACAGATAGATAGATAGATAGATAGATAGATAGATAGATAGATAGATAGATAGATAGATAGATAGATAGATAGATAGATAGATAGATAGATAGATAGATAGATAGATAGATAGATAGATAGACAGACAGACAGACAGACAGACAGACAGACAGACAGACAGACAGACAGACAGACAGACAGACAGACAGACAGACAGACAGACAGACAGACAGATAGATAGATAGATAGATAGATAGATAGATAGATAGATAGATAGATGGCCATGGTAGAGGAAATTCAGTAACAGTGGCTGGTGAGAAGTATGTGAGCTAACTGACAGTCAACGAGTTGATGGTTGGAAGGTGCAGCAGCTCTACCAGCAACATCTGTCAGGAGGCAATACTGTTGGACAAACCCATTTTACCTCTAATTCTCTCTACATTTTCACCCCCTGGTTCTCTTTCATTTACATTCATCTGGGGTCTTTTTTCTTTGCTTTTCTTCCTTTTTTCTGCCATTTTACCATCTGCGTGTTTGTCTCTGATCTTCCTCGAGCTTTTTTGTTCTCCAAAACATGTCAACTTGAATTGGTCATTATCTGCCTTTATCACCACAGGGCTTCAGGTATTCTGGTTTCCAGTGAGTGTTTTTTCTTTTTCCATCAGTAATGCAGAGAACAACTCTGTTGTTTCATGTGTCTCTTAAGTGTGTTAGCTAAAAGTTTTAAAAAAGCAACAGGAAGAAAAAGACTTGGAGGAACAAACTTAGAGGGGACAGAAAAGCACAATCATTGTTCTAGTGCTTTTTTGCACTTGGTCTGTTATTGGTGAAAAGGGTAAAGAATGGAGCAAAAATGTCTAATTGTTGAGATTTAAAATGTCTACATTGTGATCTCTAATGTTGTGGCTCATTGTATTTTGGTACACAAAGTTACTTCTTCACATTATTTGTGATTTATGTTTTTAACTTGCCCTGTGTTCGTGATTATTTCTAAAATGTTTCTCTGGCAGTAGTGGTCACATCTCGCTCCGTCACCAACCATCCACAAATGGTGCAATGGATCAAAAAGCTCACGCTTCAGATCGTGTCCTGGTTTTGAGTCACTGATCAGACCATTTTTCAGATCAGCAGTAAGAAAAGAAAAGGAATTGATTTTGTAGAACACCTAATGAAACTTTTTTTTTTTTTGCTCGATGTTCATTCAATACAAACAACATTTAGCTCAAGACTCATTTGTAAGAGTCGGTAAATTGAGTGCTTTAAAAGCTCAATATATTACCTCTACTTATGACCAATAAGCTGTGACACTCTATATAAATATAATATGTCAACCTGCTTGGTCTTTGTGTGTTTAATCATAGGATTCTAGGATTCTTTGTTTTATTTAGGGATTGTAAACACTTCGTTTTGATTCAAGGAAAGAGTCAGGTTTATAAAGTAAGAATTCACTGTCCAAACAATTAAAACATGACAATTTAACTAATATTTACTGTGATGGATGAATCTAGATGGAGGAGATGTGGTATATGGTGCCTATGTGTGTACGTGATGTTATCATAACTTCTGTTTCTAGGAAAGCGGAGTTCTGGGTGTAAAATAATTTGGTTTGCGTTAAGCTATGAAGATGATTATTATCAAAAAACATCAGACGCAATCACACTGTGCTCTACCTCACCCTTCTCAGAGACCCTCTTCACGGATCTGGAGGTCATCGAGGTCAGATGACCTCTGGGCACCCAGGTCCAGTAGACTGACCACAACGCCGACTTCTCCAGTCCAGAGATGTCGCCAGGCATACAGGTTGGATGGAACCGTTTGCGTCTAGACTCTTAAGGAGTCGAAACAAAATCAGCTTTGTTCTGCAGGAACTGTTTGCTGTATCAGCTTTGCAACAACCTTGACGGCGTGTCAAAGGCTGCTTCTTAGTTATAGAGAATTCATCATGGACGGCCGTTTCTGTGGCTTCATCTAGAACTCTGTAAAACTGGAACACTGACTGATGAGAGCTGGAATGCCACTCAGACTCAGACTGCTGAATCACCAGAGTGATTCTGTTTTTATATTCTCATCTTAGTTTCTTGACACATCAGAGCGTGCCATGTTAAGGGATATTACCAAGAATCTCAGAAACACAAGCCTTCTTTCAGATACAGAGGTTCTGATTTGTGGGTAAGAAAATGTCTATGTGTCATGCATTTGACTTAACTTTACTTTGTCCTTGTGTGAGTGAAGATGGCGATGGCCTTGTCATATCAGACATTACTGATCCATATATAAATCAATGCAATACTTCATTTCACAGATTAATCAAAACATTTCATTTAGTGTTCATATAACATTTGTTCATCAACCAAATTATTCTTTATTGATTAATTAACCTATAAGTTTTAAATGTTCTTCTGTCTTGTGCTGTGAATAAAAACCAGTCTTAGATAACAGTGAGCCTAGAAAGACGTTGAAGCAACAGTCTCTTCTGTGGATTAAAGCTCCAGTTGGAGACTTACGTCTCCAAATGACCGATACTGAAGAGGTAACCTGTAGATTGAAAAACAGACCATTTCCGGAGGCTACACATTTAATACAGTCACGTTCACTAAATTTAATAACGGCAAAGAAATTTAACTGAATGGTTCTTGCAATCTAGAATGAACATGTCAAATATTAAGTAGGAATGTTTTTATCTGGAATTTTAGGAACAATATAATTATAAGTAACTGGAATACATATCCAGTCTGTCTAATAAATGTAAAAAATTAACTAATAAAAATACAATTGGTAGTTACTAGGATACATTCAATTATTGCTATATAAAATAGGAATTACAGAGAGGTCCGATTATTGATTAAATATTAAACCAGCTTGCCATATTCCAGCTCACTCCGTGCGAGTGCTGCTTTCACAAATTTCCCCAACTTTATGAAGTGCTGTTTATTTTTCTGTTCCCCTCTTTTATAGATATTTCAGGTCCCATCACATCAATGTAATACTTGTCCCAGGCATTTAGCGTATGCCACCTCCCTCCCTGCTTTCACAGGGATCAGAGGTATGTGTGTGCGGGGCTGCATCATCAGACTGGTAGGCACGCACACATGTGTTCATTTACACCATTTGTGTCATCATTACAGGGAGTGCAGAATTATTAGGCAAATGAGTATTTTGTCCACATCATCCTCTTCATGCATGTTGTCTTACTCCAAGCTGTACAGGCTCGAAAGCCTACTACCAATTAAGCATATTAGGTGATGTGCATCTCTGTAATGAGAAGGGGCGTGGTCTAATGACATCAACACCCTATATCAGGTGTGCATAATTATTAGGCAACTTCCTTTCCTTTGGCAAAATGGGTCAAAAGAAGGACTTGACAGGCTCAGAAAGGTCAAAAATAGTGAGAAATCTTGCAGAGGGATGCAGCAGTCTTAAAAATGCAAAGCTTCTGAAGCGTGATCATCGAACAATCAAGCGTTTCATTCAAAATAGTCAACAGGGTCGCAAGAAGCGTGTGGACAAACCAAGGCGCAAAATAACTGCCCATGAACTGAGAAAAATCAAGCGTGCAGCTGCCAAGATGTCACTTGCCACCAGTTTGGCCATATTTCAGAGCTGCAACATCACTGGAGTGCCCAAAAGCACAAGGTGTGCAATACTCAGAGACATGGCCAAGGTAAGAACGGCTGAAAGACGACCACCACTGAACAAGACACACAAGCTGAAACGTCAAGACTGGGCCAAGAAATATCTCAAGACTGATGTTTCAAGCTCAACTCCCAGTCCTACTGCCAGTTTCTGGAAGACACCTTCTTCAAGCAGTGGTACAGGAAGAAGTCTGCATCCTTCAAGAAAAACATGATTTTCATGCAGGACAATGCTCCATCACACGCGTCCAAGCACTCCACAGCGTGGCTGGCAAGAAAGGGTATAAAAGAAGAAAAACTAATGGCATGGCCTCCTTGTTCACCTGATCTGAACCCCATTGAGAACCTGTGGTCCATCATCAAATGTGAGATTTACAAGGAGGGAAAACAGTACACCTCTCTGAACAGTGTCTGGGAGGCTGTGGTTGCTGCTGCACGCAATGTTGATGGTGAACAGATCAAAACACTGACAGAATCCATGGATGGCAGGCTTTTGAGTGTCCTTGCAAAGAAAGGTGGCTATATTGGTCGCTGATTTGTTTTTTGTATTGTTTTTGAATGTCAGAAATGTATATTTGGGAATGTGGAGATGTTATATTGGTTTCACTGGTAAAAAATAAATAATTGAAATGGGTATATATTTGTTTTTTGTTAAGTTGCCTAATAATTATGTACAGTAATAGTCACCTGCACACACAGATATCCCCCTAAAATAGCTAAAACTAAAAACTACTTCCAAAAACATTCAGCTTTGATATTAATGAGTTTTGTGTGTGTGTGTGTGTGTGTGTGTGTGTATGTGTGGGTGTGTCATGCAAAGAGGCATAGAGCAATACATTTACATTCAGTTGATTTAGTCCATGATCAAGAATTAATAAACATACATTTTTCCATAACCGGTCATCATTGTTTTTACTTCAATAGCTGGTGTTGACTCAAAATGCCCGAGCTGAATCTTCGTCCCAGTCCAGCCCTGCACACCTGTCTCCCCCCACAAACACTTGTGTAAACTATAGCAGAGCTACAGTGTTTCAGCATTAGCATCATAGCAGACAACAATAGGTGCTTGTATAGGACACACCATGCTGGCAAATCTGCATATTACCGCAATGGTATGTCTATAAACGCGCCATGCCGGCATGGCATTGCACAAATATTGCGGCATTCGTTCCACCTCGCTTGGTAGTAATATTGCCGCATCAGCCCCTCGCCTCTGCTAAGTGCGTGTCAGCCCCACTAATCCGTTTGGAGCGACTGTGGGTGGTCCCCCCACAAATGAGGGTGGTCACATTAGTCATGTATACTGCGCGCCGGGTGCCGGCTGGATGGATGCGGAGACCATGGAGCTTTTGGCCGTGCGAGCGGACGAGCAGATTAGTCGCCTTTTTACGGGGACGGTGAGAGACAGCCAGCTGTTTGACAGAGTGGTGAAAACACTGGCTGAGTGGGGCATCAAGTGGGACAAAAAGCAAATCTCATCAAAGCTAAAGGTACTGAAAAAGAAATGTCATCAGTCTGATGTGTGTGTGTGTGTGTGTGTGTGTGGGTGGGGGGGTGGGGGTGGGGGGGGGGTGGGGGGGGGGGTCAGCGACCTCCCTATATCCCGTCTTGGTTGGAGAGGTGCCTGATGGCAGTATATTCTAGCTTCAGCTTTGTTACTATAAATGCCAAAATCCTCCCAGTGCCACGGCACATTCCGTTTTGAAAGCACTTTGTTCCTATAAAAACAGCTAATGTGTCATTATTCTAGTTTCTGAAACCTGCTAGTTAGTCAGATTTTTTTTCCCTCTGGGATACAACGAAGAGAACGAATGTTAGATTGCTGGAGAAGTTCAATCGAATGAGAGTAATTGTCTCTGACCTGCTAGTTGGATAGCTGAAGGTGCAGACATGTAGCAGACTGACTCAGCAGACCTGATCTGGACACCAGGAACGATTTTGTTCATCTTCAGAACCAAAATCAAAAGTACAGTTTGTTCACTTTTATTGAATATGTCATTTCTGTGCTTGTAGCGTTTCCACTGGGAGCTAGCAGTTGACAAGCTCTTAGCTTTATCATACTGTCCCAAGATAATTCAATAATCTACAGAAAAATAAGAATATGTGCTGCCAGTTTTAATGCTTTGTGTAAATATCATGTATGGTGCTGCATTTGCTTGCTTGCTCTGGTTCTTTATACTAATCCAGGAATGCAGGAGGAGGATTTATTGTTGAAATATACGGATCGTCTTTTAGATCCAATCTGTGTGTGTGTTGTAGCAGTGTTGTTGCAGCCATGCTAACGGGACTCGTGGGTGTCCAGAAGGACCGGTATTTGTTCCTGGTGTGTGTGTTCATCATATATACGAAGCCCCACACACACACTCCAGTAAAGAGGTTAATCAGCTCCTGGCTGTGCCTGACTTATTAATATTTTCATTAATCTGAGTCCAACAGAGAAGTCAAGGGTTCTGATTGGATCTCTCATCAGATCACAACCCCTGTACCCTGTAACTGTAGTGTGCCTCTGATTAAAGCTGTAAATCAAAATGTAATGTCCCTAAGCCACTTTGCACTCTGCTTCACTAACGTCTCCTCTCTAAGGATGGTCTACAAGTCAACTCATCAGCTACTATACAAACTCGGGTTCACTAAAACAATTGGCATCCCGCGTTGATGGGTTTGGACCTAAACATTTTAAAATCAATGTTATCTAAGTTTTTTAATCTGAAACGTCTTCCACACAAAATTTAAAACTCAATATGATGTCAAAAGTCAGCCAGATTATAGATGGTCTTTGAAAGGTGCTGACAAGGCTTTCAGGGATGTATTAGGAAAGCATTGTGTTCTGTTTGGGTGATAGAGAGTGAAAGGTCAATGCATGGTTTGTGTATGCACAACTTCCCCATGGTAGGGTCATCTTGATTTATTACAGTGGTAGTAGAGCATCAGGCTCTAGATCAGGGGTGGGCAATTATTTTTTCCTTGGGGCCACATGAGAAATAGAAAATATTGTGGAGGGCCAGGCCAAAAGGCTGAAGTCAATTATGCATAATATTAATGGTATTTCTTTATAAAAAGCAGTAAATACCATTGTTTTTTCAAGCTGGTAAGAGTAGACTATATGTTATAAATGAGCAAAAAGGAAAAAGTGAGGTTGGCTTACAAAAATGTGATTTATTCAAATTTCCCAAGGCAATGGTAAACAAAGTGCGCATTTGGTTTTTGTTAAACATTTGTGACTTATATTAGTTAACAGTTTCAGTCACATTCACTCCAAAACACATTCTGAGTTTCAAATATTGTTGGAAAGAGGTTCTTAGCATTCTACAGACACACAGTATTGTCTGTAAAATAAAATCACTGAACTGTGATCTTGAGAAAGAGGTTTCAAAAAAAGTGTCCCAGTTCACTGCTTGTTGCCTACATTTGTGGTCCAAACACCTTATTTTGTGTTTTTAAGCGATTTTTTCTTATTCAATGAGAGAAATCTAGTCTCTGCTGGGCTTTCACGAGTGCATCAAAGTCAGGTTGAATGTCTGAGGTGGAGATGCGAAGCACAGCTGACAAATGATCATCAGTGAGAGAGGATCTTTACCTGGATTTTGTAAACTTCATCATTGAAAATGTTTGTTAACAAATGTAGGTAGAGCCGAAGAGAACCAACATCTTCTGAGCATGTCTCCTCAGGTTTGGAAAGTTCATATACATATATACATATATACACACACACACACACACACACACACACACACACACACACACACACACACACACACACACATATATATATATATATATATATATATATATATATATATATATATATATATACATATAACTGTCAGTCAGGCAGAGTTAATCCTGTACGTATGGATGAATGTACATTCAGCTGAAAGCATGAAGAGTGAGCTCTAACCTTGCACCTTAACGAGCTGTCTTTATTTCAGCTGAGTGCAAATCAATTAATTAAAATAACAATTTTAGTACCACGTATAATTCAGAATGAGCTTCTGGTTAAAAGAAATTGGAGAAAACATTCGTTTTCAGAGATAAAGTCTTAACAGTGAAATTGCTTCTTACAGCATCCATTAAGAACAGACAATTATTGCAGCAATTCTCACAATAAACAGATTTAATGCATGCAGTGCATTGAGCAGAGGTTTTCAAAACCTTTAACTGTGCAGTGTGGATACACCTGAGCCGTGTGCACGTTGGACACTTCAGTAAATAATAGCTGAACAAGTTGGGAGAGAAAAAAAAAACCTCATTGTTTTCATGCTGATTTCCCGAGCCATTGATACCGATCTGCACAATTAAACATCGATTACTTTCATGCAATTTTAATGCCAATGAATGACTGCCTGAGCATAATCTCTTCTACTTTTCTACACTCTACTGACTGTCAGTCTGTTAATGAACTTTAAAGTTTGGTTATTGTCAGGTACGTTTAATGGTCTGTTTATGTTTCCTGATGAATATGAAGCTACATAAAATAGTTAACAGACTATCAGGTTTAACTGTGGAAGCAGGAAGTTGGTCTCTTTAACCCTCAAGGACTGTTTCAGTATCTGCTCTCAGGGAGAGAGAGAGTAATGTAATCCATGTGACAAACACACCTGCAACCGCTTCAGCCACCCTTTTAAGAGAAACCAGCAATCAATGATGTCAAAAGGTGTTGAAAGAACCTTTAATAAAAAACCTGATTGCAGAGTATGAAAACATAGCTACATTTCAACTCATAGAACCACATTTACCATACAAATACACCTCCCGGTTAGTTGCTGATCTCGTGTTTTGCCTTAGCTCCCTGAGTAGTGAATTGAGTGCAACAGGCAGTGTTAGTACTTCTAGCCCTAACTTTAAAGTTACTCTTAAGGAGATGGCCCACACCAGTAGCATGAGTTTTGAGTCTGTTCTTAAAACAGTGATGGAACAAATCAGCCAGTATCTACAAAAAGATAGAACAACACAACCCAAAGCTGGTAGCGAAACTGAGACTGAAGATGAAGAGGATGAGGCTGTGGCGATGACAGGATTGCGTGGATCAAAAGGGGAACCGTCATTGCCTGCTTTAAAAACCTCTCCAGCCCCCCAAAACCTTTCCCTGTGGAGAAATAGGATGTATGATCGAGATTGAGAGACTCAGCTCAGTGAACTAACCCTGGCACACAACCAAGGATTTCCTTGCCTCAGGCTGATTTGAACCCCCCGAGATACAAAGAGTGGTGGTAGAACATGTGGTTCGCCACAACAGTCTGACTGTCCTTGGGTTGCTTCAACTCTGCTCATTTTCTGGCCGTATCCTCAAGCCAGGGAATGAGGCAGACTATGAGTCTTGGAGAACCCAAGTGGACTTACTGCTTGCCGATCCTAACGTTCCTGCTCTGACTGTTACCAGGGGGATCATGGAGAGCCTGCTGACACCTGCGGCTGAGCTAGTAAAAGGTCTGAATCCAGATACTCCAACTGCTGTCCTGCTGAGGGTACTGGATGCAGTGTTCAGCACAGTGCAAGACGGTGAGGAGCTTTTTGCACAGTTCCTGAAGACTCTTTAAGATCCTGGAGAGAGACCATCAACCCTTTTACAACGGCTTCAGCGCAAGCTCACCATGATGGTAAGAAGAGGAGGTATTTCAGCAGTGTCCCAAGATGGTGCCAGTGTTGCCGGCTTGCCGTCTGTCAGCTCCTCTACTTTTTTTATTTTTATTGTTTTTAGCCTACGTGTTACAACCCGCTCACCCGAGATTGGTGTACGATCGTCATACGCTATTTAAAATAGGTTATTTGGTTGGATTTTTACCATCTGAAGCTGTTGAGCACCAGAATACTTTCTCCTCCTCTACCTGGATGGCCTTTCGGCGTGCTGGGAAACACCGCCGTTTACACACTCTGCTAGGAGGAAATGCAGGAGGAGAGGCTGTCGGGGTGGACGGCTTGTCAAGCTGAAAGCATTGAAGCTGGCCTTTTCTGGTGGTTTGCCAGTGGTCTTGTGTTCGTCCACTCGGTTCCTGGCGCCGTGGCATGTGGTGGATCCGGTGGATTCGTTCCTGTTGCCGGCAATTCATGGGAGTATGGTAAGCGCTCCCCACCCTTTCGGATATTCAGTCGGAGACAAGCCGATCTGAGGAATCTCCGATCATTGACTAGAGCTACTTCCACCATCAACAGTTCTGAAGTATCCTTAAGGTAGGGCCTGGTCAATGCTATGTGGCTAACAAAACATTCATTATGAATGAATTTTTTACAACGCATGTTCTCGACATCCTCTGTGTGAATTAGTCATGGATTCTTCCTGGTGAGTCCGTCATGGTGAGTCCGCTGTTTTTAATGAACTGTTCCCAGCTGACTGTGCTTTTATTAATGTGCCGAGGACCACTGAATGTGGCAATGGATTGGTGGTTATTTATAAAGCTAATCTGAAGATGAAACAATTGCAGTCCTGGTCTCCTAATACCAGTTTTGAACTGTGCTTATTCGAACTTGGTCATCCGCAACCAATCCTCTGTGCTGTAGTATATAGACCCCCGAAATAAAATAAGGATTTTTTACCCGGAGTTTTTAGAAGTCCTAGCAAACCGGGCTGCTAGATACGAGCGGATATTGCTACTGGGAGACTTTAATATTCATATCTGCTGTCCTGGAGAACCTCTAGTCTCAGATTTCATCAACCTTATGAACTCTTTGACTTTTACGCAGTGGGTTAATGGGGCCACACAGGAATATGGCCACACACTGGATCTTGTGTTATCACTGGGGTGTTCAGTAGATAATCTGACTATTAAGGATGAAGTTTTTTCAGACCATAATCTGATATTATTTGCGACTACTCTGCATAGCAATTTGCTGGCACCTGTTGCCCCCAGTAGGTATAGTCGTCATGTGAACTCTGACAATGCAACTCATTTCACTTCACTGTTTGAACAAGCTTTATTTGATTTATCAGACAAGTCCTCACTGGATGGATTGCTTACTTTTTTTAATGAGAACTGTGAGGCTCTCCTTAACACTGTTGTGCCGTTAAGGCCCAGGAGGGGAAAGCGTATGGTAAATTTATGGTCAACGAATGCTACTCGTGCCGCAAGAAGGACATGTAGAAGTTACAAGAGACAGTGGAAGAAGGATAATCTGCATGTTTCCCTAATTGCTCTACGTGACAGTTGGAAATCATACCAAGAGGCAGTTAGATCTGCGAAATTTGCATATTATTCCAATCTCATTTCTTTAAACTCAAACAACCCCAGAGTACTTTATACAGCAATTAACTCAATTCTGAAATTAAATGATCATCATGTAGTGCAGGCTTCAGCTAAAATGTGTGATGAGTTCTGTGACTTTTTTAATGGGAAAGTTGCTGCACTCCGGGCTACCATGTCCAGGGCACTGGTATGTGGCCGTTCTGTTACTGCCATCAGAGGTTTGGTACTGCGATCAGAGGTTTGGTAGCATTTCAACAAATTAGTCTAGATGATTTGATCAAGATCGTTGGGAAGGCTAAGCCGAGCGGCTCGCTGGATGAAGTGATGCCAACGCACTTCTTTAAAGAAGTCTTTCCAGTAGTCGCCCCTTTAATATTGCACATAATTATCATGCGTCTCAGTTCTGATATAGTCCCTGACGATTTCAAAAAGGCGGTTATTCAACCTTTGCTCAAAAGCCTGGACTGGATGCTTCTCTGGCTGCAAACTACAGGCCCGTTTTGAAACTTCCATTCTTAAGTAAGGTACTAGACAAATGTATTTACTACCAGCTCTTGGTTTTTATGGATGAGAATGCCATTTTTGAGACTTTCCAGTCTGGCTTCAGAGCTCCACACAGCATGGAGACTGCACTGGTTAGAGTGCTCAATGACATTTGTCTAGCGGCTGATAGCGGTAATTCTGTGTTGTTACTTCTGCTAGACCTCACGGCTGCCTTTGACACGATAGATCATGAAGTGCTGCTTCACTGTCTAGATCATTATGTCAGGATTTCAGGGTTAGCCCTGGAATGGTTTAGATCATACCTGACAAATAGAAAAATGTGTGCTAGGATGGGAGGTTATTCCTCAGAGTACTCTGATCTACCCTGGGGGGTATCACAGGGCTCAATATTGGGACTTCTGTTATTTTCTGTTTACATTCCGCCCTTAGGTGACATCTGTCGTGAGTTGTAGTTCATTTATATGACTTGTGACTTTTGATGTGATATGCTTGTCAGCCACTAGACGGAGCCATCGGATAAGAGAAACACTCTGGAAAGATGCTTTAACTGAATCTACTGAATCATAGTTGTTATTGGAGTATAACGGTATTTACACACTAGCATTGGCTCCACTCTGCCCAGACCGGGTTGGGAGTTTTGACATTTAGGACGCTTAACTGGATGTTTTTCAGCCCTCTTCCTGAGGCGGTCGGCCCAGAGCCAAACAGGGCACACACCCACTGCCGGCTGATTGGCTAGCTCAAAATTGTACCATTAGAGACAGCCTCTGATTGGCAGATATAATCCGTCCACGGGGGATTCCTGCATGCACAATTCATTATCATTCTTGGGTCAATCACAACAGGTGACAGCAGCCAGTACCGGTCGCTCGTGTACGTCAAAGTTATCTTTCATACGACGATAATCAATAAAATGATTTATATAAAATGGATCCAGAAGGTGTAGCCGTCTCTGCCTACAATATTTTGATATTTTTCACCCTGTTGGTGGCTTTACTGAGCAGGTGCCACTTTTGTCATACGTTTCTTTTAAAAACATGTTTAGACTGTTCAGAATACAAATCCAGGCTCTGTCATGTTTGATTGTTGTAATTAAACTTTGTAGGTGGGGAAGGTCAGAAAAGGATCCGATCAATTTGTTTTTCCCTCATTTACAGTGACGGAGACAACGGCGCAGTGCGCCTGGCTCTGGTGTTAAGTTAGATTATATCTCTTTGCAACAATTTTCACAAGAAAACAGAACAGTTAAAAGCAGGGCTTGTGTTGTGTTGACCGGACAGTTCCCGTATTTGACTATTTATTTTGACGGAGAAAGAATAGAAAGAATTACCCCGACGCATGCAGACGAACTGACACTTTATTCGTTTCGCACATCGCAGATGTAGCTAAATCACTCAAGAAAAGATTCCCATCTGAACATCTGAGCTGGGCACTGTCAGCGTGTACTACATAAGGCCCACAGCGAGCTGAAGATGTGGAGAGGGGCTTGGAGCACGTCGCAGAACCAGAGCGCATGCAGGAAGATTCCTCCGACTGAAGCTAGACTTGTCACTTAGAAAATGTTCCCTGATTATGAAACTTTGGCTGAATAGCGCTTGTTCCTGTCTCCAATATGGCGACACATCCAGGAGCCGTCTGAGGAGAATCCCAGAATCTCACATCTTCAGCTCAGAATGTGCCGATATGATTACGCACAAGCGTGACCCGTCAACTCGGTCTCACAGTAAGACCGGGTTGGAGCTGTTCAGGTTTACGCAGACAATCTTTACATTTAGAATTGACACACAGATGTAAAATTAATGCAGTAAAATATAAAGCATTTTATTTAAATATCCATTCATTATTTTACAAGCACAGAGAGCCGCATCAGATGGATGGAAGAGCCGTGGGTTGCCAACCCCTGACATAGACATTGGGAGAAAATCTCATTATGTCACGTTGCTGCATCGATGCGGAATCATGCACGGCTGAATCGCGATGCATCTTAGAATCGATCATTTTTCCCACCTCTAGTATTTAGTGAAGCAGGTAGATTAGAGTTTGAAATATCTGCTGCAGATTTAATGATTTAATGTTAAAAGAGTCGTGGCTAGACATTGTCATAAACTCTCATGTCCTCATTATCTGATCATCTGTACCTGCGTAGCTCTTGATTTTTCTCTCACCTGTCTCACTGCTCTCTGTCAGACTGGCTGTGTGCCTCAGAGGTCCAGAGTTTATTTATCCTGGTTCCTGTTCTGTATCTGAGTTTTTGACATGACTGACTGAGGATTTGGCCCTTGCCTTTCCCCTCTGTGCTCTGTAAGTTTGGTTGTGAGTGATTACTTGTGCTATGAACCCAGTCTGATAAATTACTCACCCGACTGGATGTGTGGATTCTGCATTGTGAATTGGAAAAGCTGGTACCTGTGTCTAACCCTGTCCTGGTCTATTTGCTGTTCCATTTGGATTTCTGGATTGAATGTGACTTTTAGAACAACAGTACAGGAGGACGAATCAATGTCTGCTGTTCGGATCTAGTCACTCTGGCTGCTGTCGAGTCTTCTCCGCATTATCAGGCAGTAACATTACCACTGTCTATTTGGATGAGTTTTTCCTCTGATTCCTCTTCCTTCTTCCTGTGAGACTCACAAGGGCTCACCAGCTTTCCCTGAAGATCTGATTCCCTAAACAAAATACCCACACTTCTGTTCTGGTTCCAGTATTTTGTCCTCTCCAGGAGCAAAGAGTAAACTCTTGCTTACATTTGTATCGCCATTCACACTCTAAGAGTTCAGTTACTGACTAAATCACCCATCTTCCTCACATTCAATAAACCTGTTAAAATACACTGCTCAACACAAAAATAAGACATCCTGAAACTGAATAAATAAAATATTCTTATTAAATTCTTTGGTCTTTACACAGCTGAAAGTGCTGACAACAAAATCACACAAAAATTATTTATGGAAATTAAATTCATCAACCCATGAAGGTCTGGTTTTGGAGTCACACCCAAAAGTGGAAAAAAACACACTACAGGCTGATCCTACTTTGGTGTAATATCTTTGGTGTAAAACTAGTCTGGATGATGTTCAATAGTGCCTTTCACGGGCCTGTATGATCTCCCTACAATGCCTGTGCATGCTCCTGATGAGGTGGCGGATGGTCTCCTAAGGGACCTCCTCCCAGACCTGGACTAAAGCATCCCCCAACCCCTGGCTGTCTGTGGTGGATGGAGCAAGACATGATGTCTCAGCTGTGCTCTGTTAGATTCAGGTCTGGGGAACGGACAGGCAAGTCCATAGCATCAATGCCTTCTTCTTGCAGGATCTGCTGACAGTCTCCAGCTACATGCGGTCCAGCATTGTCTTGTACTAGGAACCCAGGGCCAACTGCCCCTGCATATGGCACCATCTTGTTTGACGACTCTGTTACAATCACATACCCTGGTACGGATGCTTTACTTGGAGAACCTTCTACTGCTCTTGGTGCCCAGGACACACCTAAAGATGAGAGGAGATGGAGCTTTCTCCGTTCCGGTCCGAAGCTCTGGAATGAGATTCCATTGTTCCTGAAGTTGACTGGCAGCCAGTGAAGCTGGAGGAGAAGCAGGGTGATGTGGGTGTGTTAGAGGACTTGGTCAGAAGCCGAGCACAGGCATTCTGAACCACATGTAGACGGTTCAGGGAGGTTCTGCTCAGACACGTGAAAAGAGAGTGTCTGTAGTCTAAGTGTGAGGAGATGAAGGTGTGGACAACTGTCTCAAGATTCCTGATGGAGGTTTGGTGTGAGAAGCAAGCTGACCAAAAGAGTCTCTGACTTTGGGAACCAGCTTGTCTGGGGCACAGATGAGGATCTCAGTCTTATCTTCATTCAACTGTAGAAAGCTCCCAGCCATCCAGGTTTTGATAGAGTCACACGGGCTCGACACACGGGAGGCGACAAACGACCTCGATCAGCAAAATTTGTCGCTGTCGCTTTTATTACCTGTCACACGGGAGGTGATCTGAGGCAGCGGCCAGCGGCAAAGCCGTCTACACGTTCTGTTCCATGGCGAAATTGAAACTTCCGTTGTTTTGTTTGGCTGTGTCAGGTTGGAGGGAATTAAGGTTATTTAAGCGGTTCAGAGTTAAAAAAAAGTGGTAGATATGATGTTTCACAAGGTGCTGCTAGAGTTATGTGAAATCTTACTTCTGATTTTACTATATAAAACATAATAATCAACTTCTCCTTCATGTTTGCTCGGAGATGTGCGGAGCATCCTGACCGCTCATTGGTCAGTGAATGAAACCTCCGTTGATTGGTCCTTGTCCGAGCGACAGCGATGAAAAGTTGAAAATGTTTCAACTTTCTGGGATCGCGTCGTTGGGTCGTACGTGCACGACACGTGCACGACATGTGCACGACATGTGCACGAGTGCAAACTTTCACACGCACGTTTTTCGCGTTTCGCTTAGTAGGAGAGAGACCCGCGATTATCGCTTTGTCGCGCATGTCTCATTGAAAATGAATGGAGGAGAGGCGATGTCGCCTCCCGTGTGTTGAGCCCATAACAGCTGCAGCTTAGACATCTCATGGGGCTTAAAGGAGACGTACAGTTGGATGTCATCTGTGTAAAGATGTAGGAGAGGTGTCATTCTGTCTTGTTTAAGGACATTACACCAAAGATGGATCAGCCTGCAGTGTGTTTTTCCACTTGAATTTTGAGTGTGCTTCCAAAACCAGACCTCCATGGGTTGAGTGATGTTTAGGTGTTCCCTTTATTTTTTTATTAAACAGAATATTTGGAAACCTTCACTAAATAATAAGTTTTTACTTTTACCATTATTTTTCATAGAATAATAATTCCACAGTTGTGAAATTTACTGACTACAGGAGCCCATATACACTTGAAGAGGAAAATACCAAGATTACAGGTAAACACACAAAGGCAATAAGCTAATATTGGAACCATCAACCACAAAAACCAAGCAAATATTTAGCATTTTGGGTTTAAATTAAAAAAAGTCTCTGCTCTTAAATTATTTATTGTCATGTTGGGTGGTGACTTCTTAACCCACATGAAGAATCACACACAGAGAAGGTAAGAGATAATGATACAATTCTTTTTATTGTAAAAGGTAAGGGGTGACTAAGGGCGCTGATCCAAACGGGACAGGGAACGAGGCGACTCCGACTCTAAAAGGAGATCAGCGGTGTGAGTGACTAGAAACTGAGAACCAGGAAATGGATAACAACGAGAGGGGAACGGGCTTACTGAGTAGGGCAGGGCGAGGGCAAAAGGGAGAGGCAAGTCAGGTTGATGCGGGGTGGAGATGGTTGCTGGAGGAGATGTTGGATCCAGGAAGGCAGGTGAGCGGTGGAGAGCAGGAGGCCAGGGAAGCTGAACAACGCTGGAATAAGGCACACCTCAGGCAGGTGGAGAAGATCCAGGGCTGGTATTGATGAGATAACAGAGCAGGATGAGTTCAGGTAAATCGTTATTCAGAGCAATGGCACAGATCAGGACGTGGCTAGATGTACCCAACAGTAGAGTATCAACCGGCGATGAAGTGTGGCAGCGTCGCTCCTTAAATCCTCTGGCCAGGCTGATGGTAATTAGCTGAAGCTGCGGCTCCCCAACACGCTCACCTGCAAACAATGAAGGAGATGAACAACCAGCAGCAGAGAGAAGGCAGAACCATGACATTTATAGTAAATTAATTTTAAATAGTTATCTGTTTGTAAATATTCTACTGGGCTACTAAACATTTGTTTTTGTTAGTAAAGATCTATGAATAATCAAAGTTGTAGAACTCTATAGTTACAGTACATCGTACTCTGAGGTTGTTTTTCCAAGAAGGGGCGACCTTTAGGAAATATTTGTTACTATTATTTAAGGTTAGCATGTTTTTGCATTTAAAAACAGAAATCTAAATCCGATTTCTGAGTTTCAGATCAGTCTGTCAGGATCTAAGGTGAGTGGTTCTACCATAACCTGTCTGAGTGCTCAACTGCAGGTGGGTGGAGCCGGCCGCTGCAGCAGATTCTTCATCAACCGGTCTGTGCTTAAAAGGAACAGGGAGACAACCCCACCTTGCTGGATGATTACTCACTTTGGGTATTGCTCAACCTGAGATCGTGTGCCTTTTTAACCTAAAACCATTTTGTGCTCCACTCTAACCTCTCGAGTTCCTAACCCCTCTACCTGTCTCCAGGTATCTTTTCCATAACCAACTCTCCAGCCATAACCAGACGGACCTCATCTCTGGACCCAGTCCTCCCTGCCCACCCAGACCAACTCGCTCTCCACCACTCACCCTGCACTTGCCCGCTCTCTGGAGAACCTCTCTCGAGCCCGAACCCTCCTCAGACCTGACCACCTCCCTCTCCAACTCCAGTCGTCCCTCCTCTAAATCCGCCACCACGTCACGAGCCTATACGGACCCTCGCCTCACTTCGACGGTGCTCCCATAGTTCAAGAATAAATATTGTTTGTCATTTCTCATCCCTCCTCCTAGGGCTGGGCGATATGGCAAAAATAGAATATCACGATTTTTCCAATATTTTATCACGATTTCGATTTTATCACGATTTTTTTTATCCATGAATAGCATAACTTCAATTGCATATTAAAGAAGAGAAACATTGAATAAATAGACATTTATTCATATTAGGGATAATCAACACAGTGCTAACACACTTATATTTTAAACTCACACCAGAGATGATAAAAGCTCTGAGAGAAACAGTTACAAAAATCAGTTTTTCTCGTTTTTCAAGTAACTTAACATAAATTAAAATCGTAAACATATTTAAAGTGCAAACATGTCAATTGCAAACGTATTGTGCAAACATTAACTTGTTCAAAATACTATGTAGCTCCCAGTTGCTCATGTAGTGGATAGTGAAGCTCCAATATGGCTCTGATGTGCGGCTGGACCAGAGATCGCTTGTGGCAGCAAAAAACTGCGCATTCTGAATATTTTCTGCAACAAGTCTCTAAATAAAGTAAAATTTTCCAGTGCAGATTGGAGACAACCCATAGAATCACTGATTTGATCTCATTTCAGAGAAAAATAGAACAGGTTAGATGCACCTAATAAATAAAATTACTAACAAACTCAGGAATCTTTCTTTGCTTCACTGTTCTGGTGCTGAAAATATCACTAATGCGGATCAAAGGAGATACACAGATGAATGCACCTCTTATTATTTGGAGACTACATTTACTGCAGCTGGCAGAGGCAGAGATTGTTTCTATTGATACACGGATTTACAGAATCATTTTAAATTTAATAGGGGAAGACTGCAGGAGGGAGCGGTAAAATACAGGGGGTCCCCAGCAAAAACAAGAAACTACGAGTCTGATGAAACCCGCTGGTTTTCCATCAGGCAGTCACGGGGCAGCTCCAACGACCCAGTGACCGACTTCAGTCCGGCTCAGCAGAGGGTGGACGAGCCGAGGCGGCGTCGTGCTCTGCTTAAGAAGCGGTGTTATTTTCCTGCTTCAGAAGAAGCGTCCAACGTGTTTTTACGCTTTCTCCGAGACATGTCACGTCGCTAAGTTGTTAGCGCCGCGCGCTAAGGAAACCCTGCGTTCCTCTTCGGAACGAAAACCTCGTTGTCGCTCAGCCGCGGCCGAAGCCAAGTTTGTTCACACACAGGTGAAAACAAGCGGGGCACTAATATATTACTATGACTCACTCTGATTGGTTAAGGGTCAAACAAAGGCGTGTCATTCGCCTGAGGTAAGTTCCCTTTTAATTCAGAGGCAGAAATTCAACAGCAGAGCTGTGAATCGTGATAAAAACGTCTCTCAAAAATGACAGACCGTCAGATGTGTAGATCGTAAAAGGGTCTAAAATCGTCATATCGCCCAGCCCTACCTCCTCCTGTGATTGATTCTGTATGTCCTGGGTCAGGAGACTTAGCCAGAACATGACACAATCACCAATCAAACTAATCGTTTTCAGTTTGTTATACTTCTAAATATGCATTTTAATTACTATTTTATCAGTCAGGAGTCCTAAAAATGACTAGAAATAGGAGTTAAGGACTAGAAGATTTGAATTCACTTCAGTCACTGACTTGTGTGTGTGTGTGTGTGTGTGTGTGTGTGTGTGTGTGTGTGTGTGTGTGTGTCCTCTGGGCTGGTTGACAGTGGTGTATACTGATAAGCAGGCTAGAGCCTATTAGCCCGTGTAGCCTGCAGCCTGAATGTCACTTGTGATTTTCCTGTTTCCAGTCACAAACCACGTCTGCGGTTATCCGGGACGTGGTGGGACTTGAGGAGGAATCTCATCATGCGTCTTTTCTTAGTTCATTAGCCTCAATTTCATCAGTCACAAACTGGCTTTCTTATCATCACCCTGTTGTCATCCGGTGCACTCACTCTATGTTATGTATTTGTGTTTGGCTCTAAAGTCCGCCACGGGGACTTTTGGTTTAGGGAAATGAACCATTCAGTGCCTCAATTTACGTTTTACCATGAGCAATTCAGCGATTATACCTCTTATAATGTTATTTGTTGTCTTTGTCTTCACTTTTTCTTTTTCTTTTCATTTTCTTGATGCACTTTTATTTTTTGAGAGTTCATTAACTTACAAGAAAGATGTAAAGTTTCCATGCCCATGCCTGTTCATGTAAACATCTGAGAAACATAAATGTAACAAATAAATGAATGCTGCTCATCAGAAATAATAAACACCATTAAAAAAATAAATAGCTGCTACTTTGTTTTGCTGAATTAAACACGTGAATTTCACATGTGTAATGAATCCATTAGAACGACGTCCAGATGAACAAGATGGGTTACCTCATAACAAGCTAATCAGAGCCAAACTAACACTGTTCTCTGGCGCAATGTTAGAATCCATCTGTTTACTTTTCCGTGATTAATCTTTTTGATGCTGGATTATTATTGTGTGGACTGATGATCAAACAAAATACTCTGTTTTGACTCGCATGCTCCCACATTAGCTGATCCCAAAGGATGAATCACTTAACCTGATTTCGGGTGACTTTGTTTGGCTAGTAAACATATTAAATGGACTCAACAAGGAAACTCTGGTAGGCGCTTTATCAGCAGGTTATAAGGTATTTTATGAGCAGTGAAAATCTGAAGTTTTAGTTAGAAGAGCCTGCAACAGGATTTTCACAGTTCCAGAGTCAAGATGAGGAAATCAAAAAGAATAAATTACAATCAAACTGGTTTTGTTATGCTGTTGTGTCCTGAGCTGGTCTGAGATCAGACACTATGTTTGTAAAGGTATCCACATCATAAATACGGCCAACAAATAGTTGCATGTGTTTGTTTAACGGTAAAATAAGTAATAATTTAACAGTGAAATAATCTCAAAGCAAAAGTCTCAATCATGTTGGAAGGACGTTTTTCATTGAAACAGATTTCCCCTGCAGCTGAATAGGGTATTGTCGGTTTTTCTGCTTTTAAAAAAGGCAAACCTGTGAGCCGTGTCGACGACAGCATTTGTAATTTGACACCGGCCAACAAAGAAAATGAGCATAATGGATTGTGTGTGAAGAGCCAATGTAATCTTTGAGAAAGGTGATGAGGATTACCAGCTGCTGAATTTCACATGCATTGGTTTTATCTGTGCATTTAACTAAAGCAAGATCTATAAGTGTGAGTGCAAAGGAAGCCTTTGAGTAACAAAGAGGTTTCTAATTCTGCTTTAGCAATATTAGTTTTGTCTAATGAGTTTGAGAGAACATGCTTGTGTAAAAGGAGAAAACCCCAGAAAGCCAATCAGGCTAATTTACAGTAGATTGTTTATTTATTTATTCAGCTCAGCTAGTTCTATAAAAGATTCACACTGAGCAGCGAAGATGGCCCACTCACCTACTGATTGATCTCCACTATCTGTGAAAATCAGCCCTGGATAAAGTACCATTTGTTTAAAAAATAATCAACATGATGAAGGTTTTTTAAAGTGTTATGTTCAATAACCTATAACAGCACTAAATTACAGCTTGTGCCGGTCTGATAATCACTGTGATCAACTGCTGCCATGATGTTTGTTATTAAATCATCCTGCTTTCTGATGTTACAACATCTGTCAGCAGAATCTCAGCAGCGGCGTGTCCAGATCTTTTAAAATGGGGTGGCCCAGGTGAGGCACAACTTTGTGCATGGGTGGCACCAATAGTTATGCTTTTTTTTTGTTTTACCCCAAGCCTTTTGTGGACAATGAAAAGCCTATTTAAAGGTAAAGTAGTGTGGTGGCACCTGGGGTGGCCAATCAGATTCCAAGGGTGGCATGTGCTACCCCAGGCCACTCCCTGGACACGCCCCTGAATCTCAGGCTAAAGGAGAAGAAAACAAAAATAAACTAGAATGTGTGTATGAGAATAATGATTTACTAAAACCTTTTACTAAGAAATAAAAATGAGAATAGATTAAAAAATAAGGGTAGGTGTGAAGATAGCATACAAAATGGATTTAATTAATACCTGATACCTGTTGCTGTAAACAAAGTGATCTGAATCACCTGTTGATTTGTTAAAGAATCATAAATTCATTAAAACAAAACTGACTTAAAGATGAAAAGTGATAAGTTTTGTCTTATCTTTTCTTTCCAGCAGCAAATTCTCACAGGGAATAGGAAGGCATCCTGCAATGCTCTCGAGTCAAACAGGATACATTTGATTTACAAGGACTTAGATTATTTTTTTGCCTACCTAAAAACACTTGTTTGAATCAAAATGATTTATTTTACTGCGTTTATTTTCTTTAGTTTTTGTGTAGCGTCACTTTGAGTAATTCACAAAATAAAGTTACGTGGAAAAGACATAAGAAACATGCATTTGTTTCTGTAGATCTTGTGTACATCAGATTCCAAACAAAATATGGGGACACATTAAAATTTGAATAGTATACTATACTATACTTGTATACTATTTCATTTTGTTAGTATTTTACACAAGTGTTATCTAGTTTATCATTTTATTGGTTGACTCAATGTTTGTTAAAATAAAGACAACTTGTTTTGTAAATGTTACTGTCAACTTTTTAAATGTATAAGTTGATACACATGAAGAACAAAAAATCAACATAGAGTACCACAATTACACGTTGGACCACGCATGGGATTGCATTGTCGGAGAG
This sequence comes from Nothobranchius furzeri, assembly GCF_043380555.1. Taxonomy (NCBI): domain Eukaryota; kingdom Metazoa; phylum Chordata; class Actinopteri; order Cyprinodontiformes; family Nothobranchiidae; genus Nothobranchius; species Nothobranchius furzeri. The sequence continues at coordinate 94,115,623 of NC_091741.1, read as the reverse complement.
GGGAGAGCGGGCAGCAGAGGGGACAATGTCCTCTGCTGCCCGCGGATAAACGGAGATGGAAGTGACGCCACCATCAGCGTCAGCCTGAGGAAGTTTGCAGCCGCAAATGAAACCTAGCGGGAAAAACAGGTAACAAAACTGTTCTGTGTTTTAAAAAAGAACTACAGCATGGAATTAGAGATACGACACAGCAAGAACACACCTAAGAACTATTCCCCTTTAATTACTTTGTTAAAAGCCACATACAGTATTGGTGATATTGAATCAGCAACTAACTATTATGAATGGCTTATTTTGATAAAACTCTTAATTTATGGCCTGCTAATATTAGAATTACAGCGTTGGTACGAAGCATCTAATAATAGCTAAATAATGAGCAATTCAGACTTAGTAGTCCACTAATATGCATATAAATTAGCAGCTAATTAATGGTTAATTTGTGTTCCCTAAACTAAAGTGTTACTGAAATTTTATTTAGGTATTTGAGAATGAATGTATCAATTTTATCTAGAGAAAATGTAGTGAAAGAAAAAAGCAGACATTGAAGGAATATATGGAAATAAATGATGATCTCCACCAATACTATAGGATGCAGGAAGAGCAGTGATATGGGGAAAGTGTATAGAAATAACATTCAGGTTAAAAAAAGAAAGACAACACAAACAAAAGGATCTAGAAGATAAAATTAAACAATTAGAAGATGACCATTAAAGAGCTGCTGACAAGTTCACAGTTAAGAGTTAAATGAGTCTAGAAGAGTACTAGATGATCTTTTATCTTACAAAGTAGAAGGGACACTTTGGTTTATAAATCAGAAATATTATGAAATGTGCAATAGAGCAGGTCGCTTACTTGCTTTTCAAATTAGAAAGACCCAGGAGGGTTCATCAGATTTTCAAAGATCCAGGTGTGGATAGGTGTGAGCATGCGCTGACGGCCGATCACCGGATACACGGCAGCGTTTGAAGCTGATGGCAGCTCGTTAACAAACATCCACAAACAATTAAGACACATTTTCGCCTAATTTATTTACTGACAACGCAAAAAATAATCTGGTAAGTATAACTCACTCAATCTGGAGGTAAGTGAAGAAAATTCAGAAAGTTTACTAAATTATATTGACAAAGTTTTTGAGTTTTTCGTCATGGGTCCGAAGAAATCAGCAGCTGAGGCTGAAACACCTGCTGGGACCAAGAGGAGCCGTCCTCAGGACTCGCCTGAGGCCTCATCTCCCCATAAGGACATATTAGAATTATTAGATTCTATTGATAAACGGCTTCTGGGATTTGAGGGGCGACTTCATCTGCTCGAGGTTCTTCACCAGGAGTTTCAGAACCTCCGAACATCTCTGGAGTTCAGCCAGGAGCAGGTTGAGCGGCTCGCTGCTGAGAACGCGTCTCTGCGGGAGTCCGTTTCTTCCCTGGAAGAGGGAATGACGCGGATCACCCAGGACAACAAAACTCTAAAGGAGACGGTTTTGGACCTTCAGGCCCGCAGCATGAGGGATAATTTGGTGTTCGCAGGTCTGCCGGAGCAGACGGGAGGGGCGGAGAACTGCGAGCAAACAATAAAGAACTTTCTCCAGACAGAAATGAAGATTCCAGAAGAAACGATAAAAAACATCACATTTCACCGGGTACATCGCCTTGGAGCTAGACGAGTGGACAGCAGAAGACCTCGTCCCATCGTGGCTAAATTTGAACATTTTAAGCAGAAAGAGCTTGTTAAAAGTCACGGAAGAGAGCTCAAAGGAAAAGATTTCAGCGTGAATGATCAGTTCCCGAAGGAGATTCTGGATCGACGCTGGGTCCTCTTTCCGCTGCGTAAAAAGTTTATCCAGGATGGGAAGAGAGCTGTCATCTCAGTGGATAAGCTTTATGTGGACAGTAAGCTTTACAAGGAGCGAGGAGTGACTGACTGGCTGTATTAGCCCAACATCAGGTCAGACATTTATTATTCTTATCAGGATTCACTGGGTTTGATCACGTCAGGATTAAACAGCTGCTAAATCCGTTTTCTAGATGATAAGGTCACCTGTTCTTCACCACTTCACACCCCATCGCCCCTTCTTTTTAGTTCTTTCTTCTTTTTTAACCTGTATCTGTACTTTCCCTTCCTCTTTACTTGGTTCTGTTCCTTTACACCTGTATGGCACAACCACACAACTTTCCAACACTGCGTCAGACTCCACACACACACACACACACACACACACACACACACACACACACACACACACACACACACACACACACACACACACACACACACAGATATATTAAATTCATAGCACAATATCATAATTTATGCGTCAAATAATACAACCACAAACACTGTTGGATCTTTATTATTATTATTATTATTTACTTTTTTTTGTTATTTATTAACATACTGTTTATACATTTATATACTTATTCCATCCTATTCACATGAAGGCGTCATATTTTAGCTACTCACACACACATCTATGGATGCACTAAGGTTTGTCTCATGGAACGTACATGGGGCTGGCTCTAGAGAGAAGAGATTAAAAATCTTTGATCAGTTAAAGAGAGTGCAAGCAGATGTAATATTGTTACAAGAGACTCATAGATCTGCCACATCCGCAGATTGAACTTAAGACACCTGAGTTTCCCAGCATGTTCTCTGCCTGCTATAACTCTAGGCAAAGAGGTGTAGCTATTTTAATACACAAAAACATCAATTTCACAGTATTGGACACAGTTTCTGATCCAGAGGGTAGATTTATAATGTTAAAATTATCTGTACAGAACCAACGCTTATGTATCGTCAGCATATACTGTCCAAATATTGATGACCCTCCATTCTTTCATAATTTTTTCTCTGTACTCTCCGAACACTTGGACTGTCCACTTATACTTGGAGGTGATTTTAATTTTTGGATGAATTCCTTAACAGACAGGCTCAGTACAGCTGGGGCTCAGCGCAATTGGCAATCCACTAACATAGTTAAACAGTACATGAGTGATTATGGGCTTTGTGATGCATGGCGATCTCTTCATCCTAACCGTAGAGAGTATACTTTTTTTTTGCACGTCCATCACTCTCACTCACGTTTGGATTATTTTCTAGTCAGCAGCTCATTGTTGGCTGACATTTCAGACACTGAGATACACCCCATAGTTGTCAGTGACCATGCTCCGGTTTCTTTAACTCTGGTAAATAAGAAGACAATCCCACCAAGCAAAAACTGGAGGTTTAATACATCACTGCTTAAAGACGAAGGTTTTATATATTTTTTTAAAAAGGAGTGGGCTTTATATTTAGAACATAATGACCTGCCTGTAACATCAGCACCTATTCTTTGGGAGGCAGGAAAGGCAGTGATGAGAGGTAAAATAATCTCTTTCTCATCACATAGGAAAAAAACAGAAAACAAACGTATTCAGGAGTTAGAGGAAATCATCAAGTCTTTAGAGGCATCCACAGAAGAAGATTCAATGACAGTGTTGCCAACTGTTTTTGACTGAAAGTAGCTGAAGTTCCCCCCGAAAGACGTTAGATGTCACCAGATGACGTCACGTGCTCATTTGCATAAGACGTGATGACGTCACCACGTCTGCGTCGTGACGTCATCGGTCTTGTAGAGTAAATCAATCAAATAAAACCCACGTGATTTTATAAAAAATGTATTTAATTTATTTTTTAATATTTTATTAAAATGAAAAACCCATAGAATACATAACAGCACCTTTTTATAAAAGTTTAAAATGTGCAATGTTTATGAACTCATCATAGAGTTCCAATGTTCCTTGATCGCACCACAAGTGGTGCGAGCATCGACATGGGTGTGAGAAGCCAGCAGCCATGTGCGATAGCGACGCTGCCCTGCGGTCAGCCTACCAGTGCCAACTGAGCTCAGCTGCCGAAATGCGGCAGGATGGCGGAAGGAGTGGTTGCCCTTTATCTAGCTCCGGTGGCTATCTTAAATAATGAACTTGTTAATAAACTATTTGCATGCGAGAGAAAAAAACTCACTGGTCATATTATATCACCCTTCACAACCAGACGAAGGAGTTTCAGCAAAACGTAAAGTGTGTGTGAGTCAACAAAGGAAGAAGAAAATGGCTAAAGCTAACAACAAAGCTAACAAAGCTACTCACGACGACTACCTCGCCCCAGCGAAGATGAGCACAAACTCAAAAGGTAAGAAAACTTATCATCACCCTGCAAAGCTGTAACTATTTCAATATTTACACTATTAACAACAATGAAACAGTTTTATCTATTAGTTTCAGTTCAGATGTTTTATTAACAATAGATTAACTATTTAACATATTTATTTAAAGGCCAACCACATGAACTATTGACATATTTACAGTATTAACAAAAAGGATTTTTTATTGTAGTTCCAGTTGATATTTTTTACTTACAATAAATTAGCTATTATACAGCTTGATTTAAAGGCCAATCACATGAACTATTGACTTATTTACAATATTAACAGAGTTTTTTTTAATTGGAGTTCCAATTTATTTTTTTTATTAACAAATCACATAAACTATTGACAAATATTTACAAAGTTAACTAATTTTAATGTTTTTTTTTTAAATCTGCTTACTCTAGATCGTCGAGGGCCCTGAGGCAGAACTCCATGTCCTCTATACAAGCACTATCAGTGCTTTCCCTCTGAGAAGCAGTGCTGGATGACTGCATGCTTGGACCTGGGCAACTGTCTGCTTTAAAAGAGTAGGCAGCAGACGTGGCAAAGAGATTTCGCACCTTATCTGGCAACTTGTGCTCATAACACGTGTTCCCAGCTAGTCTTAAGCCATATCTTATGTGGAGGATGGAGGTGAGAGTTTGGAGGGACATGCGGCTTCTTAATTTGTTTTTAATGACACCCATTTGGCTGAAGAGTCTTTCTACTGCAGCATTTGAGTGAGGCAGCGAAAGAACTGCAACTGCTGCAGACGCCAACTCTTCAAATGGGTTAAGGCCTGCTGCATCCCTGTGCTTTTTGACCTCAAACCAGAACCCAGTGGTGTTGGCTGTTTCCTCCCATCTCTGAAAATAGACACTTCTCCACTGATTAATTATGCGGTCTGTTGTTTCAGGATCATATCCTAATAAGACCATCAGCTTTGCCATGTCATCTGGGTTCTTGTTTTGTTTCAGGGTCTCTCCGACGCTGAACAATGACATGTGCTGAAGAATTTCCAGACTGTCCGGAAGTCTTGCTCGAAGCTCATTGGCTAGGGCAACGGTGTAACTAATACACCTCCGTCTCACACAGTCCTCATCCTCAGGGGAGATGGTAAGCTCTGCTGTTTTGGACTCAAATGCAAAGCCAAGATACGGCCTGGGTGAGATGTGGTTCTCTATTGGGTCTTTCAGGATGTCAATTGTAGCCCCAGGATGAAGAACTCTGCTGCACACAGATTTAATTAGTAGAATTAAACAGTCCAGGAGCTTGAGAGGATCTGTTTGCTCTCCCTCAAAGGCCTTCACTGCAGCCTGCACCTCACCAAGGATTGATTTCAGGTAGGTCAAGTACAGTAGGTTCTGTGGGTCAGCATACATTGAATGCAAAACGTCTGCCATGTAGCAATGCTCGCTTGTCTTGGTCAGACTAAAATGGAGCTTTAGCTCCTCCCACTGACTGAGTAGTCTTGATACAGCAGGTTCTATTGAAAGCCAGCGTGTGGCACAGACTCTTGTTATGGCCAATGGCCTCTCGCCACAGTTTATGGTTTCATAAACTGTCCTGTATGCTTCTTTTCTTTTAGGGGAGATGGAGAACCAATTGTAGGTTTCCCTGACCAGGAACTCAACACTGCGAGGAAGAGTGGTTTTGGAAGCAGAGCTGACAGCCAGTTGCAAGGAGTGACATACACAGCGGATGAGAACAAGGTGTTTTATTTCTTCTTTAAGAATTTTGTGAACACCATTGTATATCCCTGTCATTACTGATGCATTGTCTGTTCCAATGCCAAGCAGGTTCTCCTTCTCAAGGCCAGACTGATGGAGAAAGGAGAGAACTGCCTTGGCGATGCTCTTCGCATCCCCTCCCTCCAGCTCAAGAAGGCCAAGGAAGGTGTCCACCACGTGTCCCTTTCCCTCACTAAAATAGCGAACCACAATGCCCAGATATTTGGAGACACTGACATCTGTGCTTTAATCAAGCAAAAGGCTGTATTTGTTACTGCCAATGTCAGCCACCAACCGCTGTATGAAATATGGAGCCAAAACACCATTTATCATCTCAGTGCATTTGGTACGGTGCATCCGAAAATTTTGGGCAATACTAGAATCAGGGAAAGCTGCTTTGCATGCTAAACCAATGTGGTCACATGACAAAATTGAGCAGTGATCACTGATAGCCAAAGCAATTGTGGCCTCTGCCTGCTTCAGTGTGTCCGTTTTTTTGGCAACGAATGTCAGTTTGGGTTGGCTTGCCTGATTGTAAGGCTTAGCCTTCTCGATGTGCTTCTGGGTAGCTGCATGCTTTTTAATGTCTGACAACTTTGCATAGAGGTCTGTTTTGCAGTACATGCAGGTAGCTCTAATGTCACTACCTGCATGTGGTTTCAGCCAACCTTTAAATTCAGGTAGTGACTCCCATTCTTTGCGGTACTTTTGGAAATAGGATTTTGGTTGTGTCATTGTTGTAATGTATTTACTTTGCCAATTTGTCTAATAAAATGTTAAATGTCTGTTTTTTATCGAAATCTGTGTCACTATGATGAAGGGAAAACAAGGAGGTGGGACAGGATGAAAGAAGTAAAAACTATTTTTTTAATTTTGAGTTGGGGAAAATGTGAGGTGAACTGAGAAATTAATAAATGGTAAGCAACATCACAGAGCCCCACAGAGCCCGAGGGAGCCGACCCAGCCCCACCCCAGCAGAATATCTATGCCCATCCCTGCATTTGCACAACTTCCAGAATATATAAGACATAAGACATCCAGGTAAGGTTGGGTCCTCCCCCTCCTGGACCTCCCCCTCCCCTGTGATGGGACAACAGAGGAGCCAGGGCCTGCCCTACGCCCCCGAACCCGGGCCAGGTACTTCTGCGTATTCCTGCCTTCTTCCCGGCAGCGTACATGTAGGGACCCGACCCCCAAGGCCCCGCCCAGATCCCCACACGGGGCCGGCCACCCCAACACCCCGAGCCCCCAGGCCCCCACCCAGACCCACCCAGGGGCAATGCAGCCGCCAGGCAGTAACCCATGGCCGCCGCCAAGACCTCCAAGGGGCCCCACTCACAACCGCCAGCAGTACACCCCCCGAGGCAACCCAAGCACCTCCAGAGGGGGGGAACAGCCCCCCAGTGCCAGACATCCCCAGTGAACCCATCCCCAGGGAACATCCAGATACTCCAAACTCAGACCCTCCACCCCCCCACCCACATCATCCCGCAGGACATCATCAACGGCCCCCCATCACCGCTATGTGATGGAACCGATCAAAGGAGCCCAGAGAGATTTATTTGAAGTGGAAGCAGAGGCTAAATCAAGTGCAATATGATCTAACAAAAGATTTCTATACTGGTTAATGCAGAGATTTTCTCTATTTTTCCAATTCAAGAGGATAGTTTTCTTAGCGATGCATATGGCAGTCAGAACCACGTGAACCAAAGATTTTTCAATCGGGACATCATCCAGGTTTCCCAGTAAACAAAGAGAGGGGGTGATTGGGATATGACATTTCAGAGACTTTGACAGGTCTTCACATACTCTACCCCAAAATTCCTGGACAGGTGGACAGGACCACAGTGCATGAACGTAATTGTCAGGAATGTTGTTTGTGCAGTGTGTACAGATGTCAGACGACACAAACCCCATCTTGAACATCCGATGACCTGTATAGTGTACTCTGTGTAGAACTTTGTACTGAATTAATTGTAAATTGGGGTGTCTGATCATTTTAAAAGTTTTTAAACAAGTTTGGGACCAGAAGTTCTGGTCAAAGCTGACTGATAGATCCACCTCCCATTTTTCAGTAGGGATTGCTATTCTATCGTCTATTTTGGACAGTGTCTTATATACTTTAGACAGTAGTTTAGGGGGTTTGAGATTGCAGAAGTCTAAAACCCTTGGCGGGGTTTGTAATTCTATTTTATTGAGCTTAAATTTTTGTTTGACTACAGATTTGATTTGGTGGTATTCTAAAAAGCTATTCTTTTCTATTCCAAATTGGGAGACTATTCTATTAAATGGGATGAAGTCCAATCCTTCATATATGTTTTCCAGGTATAGGATTCCTTTATTTTTCCAGTCCAGAAGGTTCATCATTTTATTATTTTGCAAAATATCAGGATTATTCCAGATAGGTGTGCGTCTGCATGGTACTAGTGAAGACTCTGTCATTTTAAGATACTCCCACCATGCTGTCAGAGAAGTGCTGATACTAATACTTTTGAAGCCTTCATGTTTTCTTACGCTTGAGCTAATAAATGGTAAGTCTGAAAGCTCTATCGTATTGCAAATTGTCTGTTCTATGTCTAACCAGGACTCATCTAGTGGGTTATCTTGCAACCATCTTGGTATATATTGCAGCCTGTTGGCTAAAAAATAATAATAAAAGTTGGGTAGATCCAGTCCTCCTCTGTCTTTGCTCTTCTGAAGCGTTTTTAAGCTAATTCGTGGAGGTTTATCCTGCCAGAGGAATTTGGTAATTGAGGAGTCCAGAGATCTAAACCAGTCAGCTGGTGGTTTGTTTGGGATCATTGAAAATAAGTAATTTATTCTGGGTAAGACCATCATTTTAATTGTAGCAACTCTTCCCATCAGTGATATTGGTAAGGATTTCCATCTAGCAAGATCATCCTCCACTTTCTTTAAAAGTGGGATGTAGTTTAATTTGGTTAGATCTGCTAACTTGGGAGAGACATTAATTCCCAGGTATGTGATATTACCTGACTCCAGTTGAGTATTAAGTAAATTGACAAAAGAGAAATTAATTGGTAGAACTGTTGATTTTAACCAGTTTATATGTGTATATATCTGTGATGCTGCTGCTTTGGGCCCTGGCAGGATGGGCTGGGGTCTCCATGCCCTGGGCGGCGGTATGACAACGGAGGTGCCTATTGGGGTCAGTGGGGGAGCTGGCTCCCTGGAGGGCTAAGCCCTACCAGCCATTCCTCCCCATCCCCGTTTATTTCTCTCCTCCTGCTCCCTCACATCATCACACAAACATGCACATAGGACCTTGGGGGGTGGACAAGTCGAGGAGTGCGGGTATGGACCCCATTTCCGCATTCCTGTGGCTTCCTGCCCCCCAATTTTATTTGCACCTTATGCACTTCCACCGACGACATTCCACGCAAACATACACTTAGGGCCTTGGGAGTGAGCACATTCAACGGCACTTGGCAGGGGGAGTTCTCAGCCTCCTCCCGAGTGCCGGTGCCCACTTCGAATTTTAAACTGCATTTAGACACCAAGGGCTGTGGGTGCAAGTAGGGTGGTGCAGTGGCATCAGCTGGCATAGGCCAGAAAATGCCCGCACTGCCCGCTCACCACAGCAATAGAATACACCTCATTAACACACAACACTATGTTGGAGCAGGTGGAGGGAGACCAGGGGGTCTTAGCACACCTCTGTTGTTGCTTGGCTGCCTGGGGCTGGAGACTAGGAGGGAGATCTGGCCGTCTGGTTGGGGTCTGGGGTGGTGGGTTGCTGTGCTCGGCGGTGGGCGGGGGAGCCTGCTCATCAGCACCCCAGCAGAAAGGGTCAAACTCTGGTAACCGGTGGTGGTTGTACCCCATGTGCAGCATTACCGGGACCAGAGTGAATAGGGTGTGTATGGGGAGCATGAATGGGTGTCCGGCGTGTATTTTTGTAAGTCTTTGGTTGTATGTGCATGTGTGAGCATGAGGGAGGGAGTGTGTGACTGTGTTTGTGTATGACTGTATATGTCAGGTGGGGCCTTTGACTCCTCCCTTCTCCTGGGACCTCCTTTGATGATATAGATCTTCGTCTCCCCTCCCCCCTGTCACACCTGGTGGGGGTGTGATGCCTTGGTCTGCCTGAGTGTTCGTGGCTCCCGGGTCAGGGAGTTTAAGATTTTTGGCATCTGCCTGATCAATCCCGGTGGCGGCCTGGGGGGGTCTGGGTCCCTGGGCTCTGCTGGGTCCCCGGCGGGGGTGGTCGCCCCTGGGTCCCGGGTCGCTGGGTCCCGGACTCGGCCGGCTAGGGGGTGGGAGGCTGCGGGCAGGCCTGAGGACTTGCCGCTGATATCTCCCGGGGCTCTGCCGGCTGCTGGTTGTGGCCCCCCGGGGCGATCCTCTGTGCCTCTCGAGGGGGGCGGGGGCCTTTCTGGTTGCGGGCTCCTTGGGGTTCCTGTGTTCTGGGGCAGCGCCTGGATCTCTGGGACTTGGAGCTCCCCCCCGTCTCCTACGCGTCTTTGGGGGGCAGATCTGTGGTCCCTCACACTCTCTATTGGACGCTCCTATAGATAAACCTTACATAAACAAGCGCGTGTACACACACAGGTGCTCACATGGTGCTCTCATAAGTATGGGCTTGGGCACGTTCAACACATGTCTTAAGACTATGGTGGGCACTCAATGCACTGTGGTATATTATCGTGTGACTGTTTAGTTAAACAATGATTGATTATATATTTCTTCATCAAGTTGACGCAGTGATAGCTTGATTTTGTTATATTGGTGTTGTGTCCCATTTTTTGTTATGTTTTGCTTTTTTCTCGTCTCATTTTGCAGGTCTAGAAGCAGACTCTTGTTCATTATTGTTTATTTTTGTTGAATCCCCCCCCCACCTAACCCCCTCTCTCCCCACCTTTTCTCTTTTCCTTTCTCTTTCACCTCTGTCTCCGTGTCTGGTCGAAATTACAAAGCATTCAAAAACAATAACAATAAAGTTTTAAATATCAGGTGCGACATTAAAAGCAGACTCTTTGATGCTCCACCTGAGACATTAAAAGCAGATGCTCTGATGCTCCACCTGAGAGTAAAACTGTAAGGTTTGTTACCAGCATTCAGACATCAATTCTGCTTGCTTCACAGCCAGACAGGACACGTTAAAAAAAAAAATAAATAAATAAATAAATAAATAAATAAATGGTAAGCAATAAAAAAAGGCTGGGGACACTTTAGAAAGAGGAAGGAGAAATAAATGTTTAAAAGATGAAAAAACGTATATAGGAATTAAAGAAATTATTGCTTTCTAAGCAAAAGTAAACAGTGTAAAGTAGCCTTAAAAAGGCTGTTTAATGTATGTTCAATTCTCTATAGAACTGATACAAAGTCTGAAAATAGGTGGATATCTGTTGGTGGGTGGCCAGTGTGTGACTAACAAAAGGAAAAAATTGGTCTTAAATACTTGGATATTTCTTTTGTACAATTAAATTTATTTTCTCTGTAAAACAAATTTATTAGTTGGAGGGTGAAAACCCACAAATGGTTTGATTGGTCAACGGGGGTAGCATGATCATGCTGCATGCACATGCGCAGATCATTTTCTTTCTGATCATCTGGAGGAAGGACACGGTCCTGTCGCTTCAAATGCATCTCTAATCTGCAGGTAAAGTCGGCATCTCGGCAACAAAGTTGTAGTCGAAGTAGCTGAGGAGGGTCGGAAATGTCACCAGAATTGTCGCTAGTCGCTTTTTTGAAAAACAGTCGTTAAGAGGGTCTGAAAAGTCGTTATAAATGGTGACAGATTCGCTAAGTTGGCAACACTGGTCAATGAGCAAATTACGTAAAGCTAAATTAGAACTTCATGGAATTATTGACAAAAAGACACAATTTTTAGCACAAAGACTACGAATAGAAAACTTTGAACATAGTAATAAATCAGGTAAATTCTTAGCTAGCCAATTAAAAATAAATAAAGAGAAAACTACCATATCTGCTGTTAAAGACTCAACCGGGAATATAGTTAATGACCCTGAAAGAATAAACAACACCTTCAGAGACTTTTACCAAACTTTGTACTCACCACAGATAAACCCATCAGATAATGAGATCAATGAGTTCCTTGACAGGATAACACTTCCTAAATTATCAGACAGCCAAGTTACAGTCCTGGACTCGCCACTAACATCAGCGGAGCTCCAGGAAGCCCTTAAATCCATGACTAATAGGAAAGCTCCAGGTCCAGACGGGTTCCCAGTAGAATTCTACAAAGAATTCTGGATCATTCTGGCTCCAACATTTTTCACAATGGTGAGGGAAATCGAAGAGAGCGGCAGATTACAGCCAAACATGAATTCAGCCAATATTAGTCTCTTGTTAAAACCAGGCAAAGACCCAGCATTTCCAACCAGCTATCGCCCAATTTCTCTTATTAATGTTGATCTCAAAATAATTTGTAAAGCCCTGGCCAAAAGATTACAGAAGGTAACCCCCTTCATAATACACCCTGACCAAACTGGTTTCATTAAAGGTAGACAGTCATCCACAAACTCACGTAGATTACTTAATTTGATAGATTTCTCTTACAGTAGAAACATAGAAACTAGTATATTATCTCTAGATGCAGAAAAAGCTTTTGATAGAGTTAACTGGAAGTTCTTATTTGCAACTTTACATAAATTTGGCTTTGGGAACTTCTTCATAAACTGGCTAGAAACATTATACAGTTCACCAACAGCACGTGTCAGGACGAACGACCAAATATCAACTAGCTTCTGTCTTCAGAGGGGGACCAGGCAGGGATGCCCACTCTCCCACTCACTTTTTGCTATCTTTATCGAACCACTAGCAGCAGCAATTAGGCAAACAACAGATATTAAAGGGATAAAGTGTAAGATCAGTCTTTATGCAGATGATGTTTTACTCTTTCTCCAGAATTCTCAATCCTCTCTCTCCCAAGCAATAGAACTGATAAACTCTTTTTCAAGAGTTTCAGATTACTCTATAAACTGGTTAAAATCCACAGTTCTACCAATTAATTTCTCATTTGTCAATTTGCTTAATACACAATTGGAGTCAGGGAATATCACATACCTGGGAATTAATATCTCTCCCAAGTTAGGAGATCTAACCAAACTAAACTAAATCCCACTTTTAAGGAAAGTGGAAGATGATCTTGCAAGATGGAAATCCTTACCAATATCACTCATGGGGAGAGTGGCTACAATTAAAATGATGGTCTTACCCAGAATAAATTACTTATTCTTGATGATCCCAAACAAACCACCAGCTGACTGGTTTAAATCTCTGGACTCCTCAATTACTAAATTCCTTTGGCAGGATAAACCTCCACGAATTAGCTTAAAAACGCATCAGAAGACCAAAGACAGAGGAGGACTGGATTTACCCAACTTTTATTATTATTTCTTAGCCAACAGGCTGCAATATATACCAAGATGGTTGCAAGATAACCCATTAGACGAGTCCTGGTTAGATATAGAACAGACACTTTGCAATACGATAGAGCTTTCAGACTTACCATTTATTAGCTCAAGCATAAGAAAACATGAAAGCTTCAAAAGTATTAGTATCAGCACCTCTCTGACAGCATGGTGGGAGTATCTTAAAATGACAGAGTCTTCACTAGTACCATGCAGACGCACACCTATCTGGAACAATCCTGACATTTTGCAAAACAACAAAATGATGAACCTTCCGGACTGGAAAAATAAAGGAATCCTATACCTGGAACACATATATGAAGGATTGGACTTCATCCCATTTAATCAAATAGTCTCCCAATTTGGAATGGATAAGAATAGCTTTTTAGAATATCACCAAATTAAATCTGTAGTCAAACAAAAATTTAAGCTCAATAAAATAGAATTACAAACAGCACCAAGGGTATTAGACTTTTATAATCTCAAACCCCCCAAACTACTGTCTAAAGTATATAAGACACTGTCCAAAATAGACGATAAAATTGCAATCCCTATTGAAAAATGGGAGGTGGATCTATCAGTTAGCTTTGACCAGGACTTTTGGTCCCAAACTTGTTTAAAAACTTTTCAAATGATCAGACACCCCAATTTACAATTAATTCAGTTCAAAATTCTACACAGAGTACACTATACAGGTCATCGGATGTTCAAGATGGGGTTTGTGTCGTCTGACACCTGTACACACTGCACAAACAACATTCCTGACAATTACATTCATGCACTGTGGTCCTGCCCACCTGTCCAGGAATTTTGGGGTAGAGTATGTGAGGATCTGTCAAAATGTCTGAAATGTCATATCCCAACTTCCCCCTCTCTTTGTTTACTGGGGAAGCTGGACGATGCCCCTTTTGCAACATCTTTGGTTCACGTGGTTCTGACTGCCATATGCATCGCTAAGAAAACTATCCTCTTGAATTGGAAAAATAGAGAAAGTCTCTGCATTAACCAGTATAGAAATCTTTTGTTACATCATATTGCACTTGATATAGCCTCTGCTTCCACTTCAGACGAATCTCTCTGGGCTCCTTTGATCGGTTCCATCACATAGCTAGGGTGGGGGGCCGTTGATGTTGTCCTGCGGGATGGTGTGGGTGGGGGGGTGTGGGGTCTGAGTTTGGAGTATCCGGATGTTCCCTGGAGGTGGGTTCACTGGGGGTGTCTGGGACTGGGGGGCCGTTGCCCCCCTCTGGAGGTGCTTGGGTTGCCTCGGGGGATGGACTGCTGGCGGTTGTGAGTGGGGCCTCTTGGGGATCTTGGCGGCGGCCATGGGTCACTGCCTGGCGGCTGCAATGCCCCTGGGCGGGTCTGGGTAGGGGCCTGGGGGCTCGGGGTTTGGGGGTGGCCGGCCCCGTGTGGGGATCTGGGCGGGGCCTTGGGGGTCGGGTCCTGACATGTATGCTGCCGGGAAGAAGGCAGGGACACCCAGCAGTGCCTGGCCCGGGTTCGGGGCCTCAGGTAGACCTTGGCTCCTCTGCTGTTCCATCACAGGGGAGGGGGAGGTCCAGGAGGGGGAGGACCCAACCTTACCTGGATGTCCCATGTCTTATATATTCTGGAAGTTGTGCAAATGCAGGGGTGGGCATAGATATTCTGCTGGGGTGGGGCTGGGTTGGTGCCCTCGGACTCCGTGAGGCTCTGTAATGCTGCTGCTTTGGGCCCTGGCAGGATGGGCTGGGGTCTCCATGCCCTGGGTGGCAGTTGGACAACTGAGGTGCCTATTGGGGCCAGTAGGGGAGCTGGCTCCCTGGAGGGCTAAGCCCAACCAGCCATTCCTCCCCAGCCCCGCATATTTCTCTCCTCCTGCTCCCTCACATCATCACACAAACATGCACATAGGACCTTGGGGGGTGGGCAAGTCAGGGAGTGCGGGTATGGACCCCATTTCCACATTCCTGTGGAAACCTGCCCCCCAATTTTATTTGCACCTTATACACTTCCACTGACGACATTCCACACAAACACACACTTAGGGCCTTGGGAGTGAGCACATTCAACGGCATTTGGCAGGGGGATATTTCAGCCTCCTCCCGAGTGCCGGTGCCCACTTCCAATTTTAAACCGCACTTAGACACTGATGGCTGAGGGTGTAATTGGGGTGGTGCGGTGGCATCAGCTGGCATATGCTGGATGATGCCCGCACTGCCCACTCACCACAGCCATGGAATACACCTCATGATCACACAACACTATATTGGAGCAGGCGGAGGGAGACTAGGGGTCTTAGCCACCTCTGTTGTTGCTGGGCTTCCTGGGGCTGGAGGCTAGGAGGGAGATCTGGCCGTCTGATTAGGGTCTGGGGTGGTGGGTTGCTGTGCTCAGCGTTGGGCGGGGGGGCCTGCTCATCAGCACCCCCAGCAGAAAGGGTCAAACTCTGGTTACCGGTGATGGTTGTACCCAATGTGCAGCAGTACCGGGACCAGAGTGAATAGGGTGTGTATGGGGAGCATGAGTGGGTGTCTGGCGTGCATTTTTGTAAGTCTTGGGTTGTATGTGCATGTGTGAGCATGAGGGAGGGAGCGTGTGACTGTGTTTGTGTATGACTGTATATGTCAGGTGGGGCCTTTGGGTCCTCCCCTCTCCTGGAACTTCTCTTGATGATATAGATCTCTGTCCCCCCTCCCCCTGCCACACCTGGTGTGGGGGCTTGTGCCTTGGTCTGCCTGAGTGTTCATGGCAACCGGGTCTGGGGGTTTAAAGATTTTGGCATCTGCCTGTTAGATCCCGGTGGCTGCCTGGTGGGGTCTGGGTCCCTGGGCTCTGCTGGGTCCCCGGCGGGGGTGGTCGCCCCTGGGTCCCGGGTCGCTGGGTCCCGGGCTCGGCCGGCTAGGGGGTGGGAGGCTGCGGGCGGGCCTTAGGGCTTGCCGCTGATATCTCCGGGGACTCTGCCGGCTGCTGGTTGTGGCCCCCCGGGGCGATCTTCTGTGCCTCTCGAGGGGGGCGGGGGCCTTCCTGGTTGCAGTCTCCTTGGGGTTCCTGCGTTCTGGGGCAGCGCCTGGATCTCTGGGACTTGGAGCTCCCCCCGTCTCCTGCGCATCTTTGGGGGACAGATCTGTGGTCCCTCACACTCTCTGTTGGGCGCTCCTATAGAAAAACCTTAAATAAACAAGTGCGTGTACACACACAGGTGCTCACATGGTGCTCTCAAAAGTATGGGCTTGGGCACGTTAAACACAGGTCTTAAGACTATGGTGGGCACTTAATATGATGTGATTTATTATCGTGATTCTTCAGTTAAGCAATGTTGATTATACATATATATTTTTTTCTTTTCATCAAATTGACGCAGTGAGAGGTAGATCTTGTTGTATTGTTGTTGTGTCCCTTTTTTATGTCCCTTTGTTTTTTTTTTTGTCTTTTTTCTGCAGGTCTAGAAGCAGACTCTTGTTCATTATTGTTTATTTTTGTGGAACCCCCCCCCTCTCTCCCCACCTTTTCTTTTCCTTTCTCTTTCACCTCTGTCTCCGTGTCTGGTCGGAATTACAAAGCATTCAGCATCAATAACAATAATGTTTTAAGTATCAGGCGTGACATTAAAAGCAAACGCTTTGATGCTCCACCTGAGAATAAATCTGTAAGGCTTGTCATCAGCATTCAGACATCAATTTTGCTTGCTTCACAGCCAGACAGGACACGGTAAAAAATAAAAATAAAAATAAAAATTAGAAAGACCCAGTCGACAAGAATAGTTCAAAAAATGACCAATCAATTATCTGAGGAAATAAGGGACAAACCAAAAGAAATAACAGAATCATTTGTAGAATATCATAAAAATCTTTATACTGATTTTGAAATTGATTCTAATAAAGAGGGAAGACAACATTAAAAAAATATATACATAAATAAATAAATAAATAAATAAATAAATAAATAAATAAATAAATAAATTTGCCTTCCTGTCACACAATGAAGCAATCGAAATGGCAAAACCCATTCCCATACAGGAAACAAGGGATATTGTAGGAACTCTTAAAAACAAAAAATCCCTAGGGACAGACGGGATCCCAGGAGAATTTTATAGATGTTTTAAGGAGAAATTACAATCAGTGTTAAACAAGGTATGTAATTATGGTTTAGGGTTGGTGGATGCACCAAAGTCATGGTCAGAAGTAATTATAACAGTTTTAAATAAAGATGGAAAAGATCCAACATCATGCATAAGATACAGACCTATTAGCTTACTCTGCCAAGGTTTAAACATTCTTACAAGTATTATAGCAAACAGATTAAAGGAAAATATTATTAAATTAATAGGAATAGATCAAATAGGGTTCATTCCGGGTTAACAAGGAGCAAACAATGTTAGGAGAGATGAACCACAGCCACCTGTGGTACTTAGCTTAGATGTCCAGAAGGCCTTCGACAGGGTAAACTGGTGTTTTTTATATAAGACATTAACAGCATTTGGATTTCATCAAGATTTCATAAGGTGGTAAAAAATGATCTATAAAGAACGCAAATCTCGAATCAGGGTGAATGGATGCTGTTAGGAAATTTTCATTATCAAAAGGTGTGTTAGACAAGGCGACTGCTTGAGCCCCTTTCTATTTGCAATGAGCATTGAGCCATTAGCAGAATTAATTAGGAATGATGAAAGACCCCTCCCTGGGCTGCCACCTTACCGTGTTGGAGGGGTTTGAGTTTCCCAATGATCCTAGGAGCTAAGTTGTCTGAGGTTTAATGCCTCTGGTAGGGTCACCCATGGCTAACAGGTCCTAGGTGAGGGATCAGACAAAGAGCAGTCCAAAGACCTCTTATGATGAATAATATCAGTGGAAACCGTGTTCCCTCTCCCGGACGTGGGTCACTGTGGGGCACGTTGGTGAGCGCCTGGTGGCCGGGCTTTCACCCATGGAGCCCGGCAGGGCACAGCCCGAAGAGAAAACATGGGTCCCCCTTCCCATGGGCTCACCACTCGTGGGAGGGGCCAAAGGGGTCAGGTGCAATGTGTGATGGGTGGTAGTCATGGGTGGGGACGTTGGCGGTCTGATCCTCGGCTACAAAAGCTGGCTCTTGCACGTGGAATGTTACCTCTCTGGTGGGGCAGGAGCCTGAGTTGGTGTGTGAGGTTGAGAGGTTGCGACTAGATATTGTTGGACTCACCTCGACTCACGGCTCTGGCTCCGGAACCAGTGTCCTTGAGAGGGGTTGGACATTCTGCCCTTCTGGACTGAGAGGCGCCAAGCAGTGGTGGGCATACTAGGTTCCCCCATCTTGGTGCTTGTACGTTCGGGTTTACCCCGGTGAATGAAAGGGTAGCCTCCCTCTGCCTACATGTGGGGGGACGGGTTCTGACTTCCGGGCTAGTCATGGATTGTCTACAATGAACACCATGTTCAGACATAAAGGTGTCCATATGTGCTCTTGGCACCAGGATACCTTAGGCCGCAGCTCGATGATTGACTTTGTTGTTGTTTCATCTGATCTGTGGCCGCATGTCTTGGACACTCGGGTGAAAAGAGGGGCTGTGCTGTCAACTAACCACTACCTGGTGGTCAGAGGTGGAAAGAGTACTAAAATTTCCTACTTAAGTACGAGTACCAATACTTTGATAATTTTTTACTCAATTACAAGTAAAATTACTTGCCTAAATTTTTACTCAATTTAAAGTAAACATTATCGTAAGCAAAATGTACTCAAAGTAAAAGTTACTTAGTTACATTTTTTTCAGCGTAAGGATGGCAACATCTAAGTAGTGCTAAATCACAACGCCAGTTCACAATTCGCTCATGTGTGCGCGCACACACACACACACTCAAACACGCACAGCTTGAAGGAGGGATTTCTATCCAATCAGTGAGAGCAGGACATTCACATTGATTGGATGAGGTTTTTCTAGAATTGTACGTTTCAATTGTGATTAAAACTATTCTTTATTTTGAAACAAAAAAAAGTTAATTTTTAGATGCCATCAGTATGTGAGGTATCTCAATGTTTTCATGACAAAACTCTAACATGAGACTGTGCTCTAACCTGTCACATAACAAGCTAAATGAAAGTCAAACATTTCAGCAAACATGACAGCTGCTAACGTTGGCCCTGCCCTATTTTACCTCTACATTACAGTTCCTTTATCCGTGTCCATCCTAGAGCTCCTCTCTGACCTTCATGCTTATTTAGAGCAGCTGATTTTTAAAGCTAGCAGAGTTCATCCTTGGTAGTGGGTTCACTCACTCATTTAACCCTTCACCTCTGAAATCAGTTTGTTCATTCCAATCCTCCTAAACAATCCTCCAATCGTCCAACTGGAATCCTTAAGGGTCCCGTAACATCCATCCTGTCAGAACAGGCCTTGGAGCCCAGGTGTTACTAGAACTAATGGTGTCTCCTCACCAGCGTGAGCCTCCAAACTGTGAAGGTTGGTCTCCAAACATGAACTTTAATTTCATGCATTTATCTCCTCTTGTATCACTTTAACATGTTTTAAAAGGCTAGTATCATGATAAATTACACCTCCCAGACCAAAGATAAGATAAAACATTAGTGTAGACACTATTAAGACGTCATTATTTATAAAATAGAAGTTGTTTTCCTGAGCCATTACTGCAGCCAAGATATAAGATGCATGGATTTGATGAAACCACGCCATTTCATGCAGTTCTATATGTGTAACACACACACACACACACACACACACACACACACACACACACACACACACACACACACACACACACACACACACACACACACACACTGCAGCATGTTAGAATCATTTGAATGACTAATTTAACCACATTGAACAGCTTTTGTAATAATTTAATCTCTTATTCTGGAGTAAAATAAAGAAACAAGCTAAATCATCACATATCTGTGGCATCAAGAAGCATCTTCTGAGTCCAAACACAGGGATGGAGCACAATGTTTACACCTGAACAGTATCAGGATGTTTTAACTCTCAGAGGCCTGCAGGTCTTCTGTTTTATGAGCAAAGCGCTGAGAATCCGCTTGTTATGAGCGCTAAACGTTATTTTGCTGCTTCCGTGCGGAGCGGTAGGGAAACACATTTCAAACACGGAACCGAGTCCGGCAACCGAACCGAGCAGAATTCTGATGAAGTCACACCGGTGCGCGAAGGTGCGGGATCCAACCCACAGGAGAGGAGGGAGAGAGGAGGTAAACAGCGAGTGGATCGACTCAACTGATGTCTTTGAGCTAAAGTGAACACCCCCACACCCCCCCACGGTTTAGACACGGTGCTCATGCAGGTGTCTCTTTCCGTTCCGACGCTGCTACACGTAATATTTTTAATTTATTAAGACTACAATTTATTTTTACTCAGTAACGGATATGATTTAAAATGTAGCGAATTACAATTCTTTTTTAAAAACGTACTCAAGTAAAAGTAAAAGTACAGCTTTTAAAAATGACTTGAAAAGTATAAATTTACAAAAAAAACTACTCAATTACAGTAATGTGAGTAAATGTAATTTGTTACTTTCCACCTCTGCTGGTGGTGAGTAGGCTCCGATGGTGGGAGAGGGTGCCAGTCAGACCAGGCAGGCCCAAACATATTGTGAGGGTCTGCTGAGAACGTACGGCAGTTTCCTGTCAGAAGGAGCTTCATCATCATCATCATCATCATCATCATCATCATCATCATCACCTTTATTTATAAAAAGCACTTTGCAGACATATATTATGTCACCAAGGTGCTCAACAAGACTAAACTAAAAAAGATAAAAACAAAGAATATATAGGAAACCAAAAAAAAATAAAATAAAAAAATACAACAAAATACAAAACAACATCTGTTTACACAGATTTAAAAGCCAGATTATAATAATGGGTCATCAGCACCTTCTTAAAAACCTCTACTGACGTGGAGAGTCGCACAGATTCCCATCTCTGACAGAACTTCCAAAATGTTCCAGGGGAGGCGGGGGACAATGAGTTCGAATGGGCCCTGTTCTGTGCCTCCATTGTTGAGGCAGCCAACCGGAGCTGTGGCCACAGGACCATTGGTGCTTGTCGTGGCAACAACCCCCAGACCCGCTAGTGGGCACTGGTGGTTAGGGATGCTGTCAAGCTGAAAAAGAGTCCTATCAGGTCTATTTGACCTGTGGGAATCCAGAGGCAGCTGACGGGTACCGGCAGTGCAAGCGGAATGCGGCTCAGGTGGTTGCGGAGGCAAAAACCCGGGTGTGGGAGGAGTTCAATGAGACCATAGAGCAAGACTTCCGTACGGCTTTGAGGAGAATCTGGTCCACCATCCGGTGCCTCAGGAGGGGAAAGCAGTGCGCTACCAACACTATTTATTTAGGTTACTAAGATAGTTAAAAAGCTCCTCTGTGGCAAGGCTCCGGGGGTGGATGAGATCCACCCAGAGCCCCTTAAGGCTCTGGATGTTGTGGGGCTATGTTGTCTGACGGGGCTCTACAATAACCTGTGGACATCGGGGGCAGTCCCACTGGATTGGCAGACTGGGGTGGTGATTCCCTATTTACCACCTATAGGGGGATGACACTCCTGAGCCTCCCTAGTAAGGTCAGTTCAGGCGTTCTGGAGAGGAGGGTTCATCAGATTGTCAAACCTCAGATTCAGGAGGAGCAATGTGGTTTTCGTCCTGGCCGTGGTACATTGGGCCAGCTCTATATCCTTAGGGGGGTTCTGGATTCACGTGATTCACACCATAGCTCTAAAACCAACTGGTAAGCTTTGTAACATGTCCTCACTTTGTAGGGAAAATACTGAAAATGGTCCTTAGTAAGAACACACACACACACACACACACACACACACACACACACACACACACACACACACACACACACACACACACACACTGCAATGACTTCCTTGGATACTATATTAATATAACAGCCTACATAAAGCATTACAGTATTTTAGCATCAGCTACCATCTGAGATGATAACATTTTTCTTTGTTGATGGTTAACTTGAAGAAAGCAGGAAACTGCACAGAGTGTAATTGCCTTTAATGAATTAATTGCACATTTTAGCTCTGTTAAATTTTTTCACCACATGTACAAATACTCTTGAGGAAACTACAGGTTTTTTACAACCTTCAGACCTTTCAGCCACAAGCTATTCTGAAAATGATCATTTTCCCTGGACAAGGACTTTTTTCTTCTTCTTTTAAGGACACAAGAGACAAATTCTCTGAAGTTTAGGAGATTAGGCACAACAATAAAGTGAGGAAAAATGTGATTTTTTTCCTCTCACTCTCAAACTGTGTGTGTGTGTGTGTGTGTGTGTGTGTGTGTGTGTGTGTGTGTGTGTGTGTGTGTGTGTGTGTGTGTGTGTGTGTGTGTGTGTGTGTGTTCCAAATACCCCCCAAGACATGATTACATCCATGATTTCATCCAAAGACAGAGATAGCATCCAGAAGCACTACTGCGAGTTGTTTGTGCATGATGGAGATTGTGGGATGTGAGTGCTGCAGCACCTATTGCTTTACTAACTAATATATAATATAGATAATATAGATGCAGAAAAGAATGATCTGATCAGGTTCAAATGGGTTATTATGTTAAATAGAAAGTAGACAAGAAAGAAAATAAAAAAATCACACACAATGTAAAACTCTAACTGAAAGCACAGAATCAATTTTCACCAAATTAAATTAAATTAAATTTATAATCTAGACAAGACAGCTTTATTTATACAGCACATTCCCTACACAAAGGCAACTCAATGTGCTTTACAGATATCTACATAATTTATGGAAGGCAATTTTATCACCAAAGTTTAAGATGTAAAACAAGTGAATCTGTTTTACAAAACATAATTTTTCTTTCTCACTTTCACCTCCTCAGTTCCAACTCTCATTTACACTGAGCAGAAGACGGGACAAAGAAATCATGTTGAGTGTCATCATCAGCAGAAAGACTGCTCCATTTTATCGTTCTCCAACCAGGAGAAAACTTCTGAATGAGGTTTTTATTTTCTCCTCCTACACAATTGCTAGTGTGGGAAGTAGGAGAACCACACAGGAAACCAGCAGGTAAAGAAAGCTCCATCTTTAGAAAAAGGCTCCACTAGAGAAAAATCTGAATATCCAAGGTGAAACAATCAAGGTAACCCAGTTTTAAAATACATCAAGTAGGTAAAATGCTGTATCTTTAAAAAAAAAATGCAATGAAAGCAAAAGTCCAGGTAGATAAAAGACACGAGCAGAAAAGCACTGACCGTGACAGGACGTCTCACTGTGACTAATAAACATGCTACTGCTGCTGTATGACTTGTAAACCATGTGATGTGGAAACAGGCCTCTCCCAGTTGATCCCAATAAAGGTAATCCAACTGGGAGAATGGGGGCTGTATTCTCAGGAGGGCTCATTAGTTTCCTTTCACAGTTGGTTAAAAAAAACAAATACATATATATTTAGAAAAACCTGAGACACAGAGGGATGTAATGTTTTACTGTGTAGGGATGAGTGGAGGAAGCAACACTTTCGTATGATAAAGAAACAATTTCACTGTAAACAGAATAAAAAAACATATCTGTGTTATATTAAAATTTGATTGAAAAACAACATTTTTAATAATATGCCACATGCAGAGTCAACACAACAGTTTTAATATATGTATATTGATTTTAAAAATCTATATATATATATATATATATATATATATATATATATATATATATATATATATATATATATATAAACAGAAAACTGTTGGAATCTGATATTTTTCTCAGCTGATTGCTTTAGCAGTCTTCAGAGGTTAATTTCCAGCCAGCTTTTTGTTTTTGCTCTGTAACTGTCATATTCCCGAGCCGAGGTGAGTGCTCCTCTTCCAACCTAACCATCTCTGAGCTGATTACCCACAGGTGAGGAGCGGAGGGGGCTGCAGCTGTACAAGATTTCCAATCACCTCAATACGCCGGATGATTGCTCCAGTTCAGGTAGCCCCAGCCACTAGTACTCGTTACTTGTTTGGTCGCTTGACTCGTCTTGGAACATTTGGATTTTGAACTTGGACTGTTTTTGGATGACGCTTTTTTGGATTACCCTCACGTCTAGTGTTTGTTTGCCTCTCTCAGGATCTCTACACACCCTGTCTCACCCTCGCCGCTTGAACTCCGGATCACCTGTACTACGTCCCATCCTCCTCCGTTGTTCCTGTCTGGACCTTCTCTGCTACCTCACCCATCCTGGATCGCTCATCCTCTGCCCGGCACTCACCTCGGCTTCCCCGCCTCCCTTGTTCACCACGAACGCTTCATGGACAAGAGCTGTACAGCTCACTTCCCACTGGACTTCCCAGTGCTACTTCTGTTCCCGTTTCCAAATAAAGTACTTTTCTTTAACTCAACCAGTTTCGTCGAGTTGATTCTGCATGTCTAAGGTTAGACACTTACCTCGAGCCATGACAGTAACTGTCACATTAGCTTACCAGCGTGCATCTAACCCAAGTACTAAAACAGCTAACATGTTAGTCTTTTCATTTTAGACTCAGTTTTCCTTCACTTTGCTTTTTTTCTTTAAATGTGCCAACAGAATGTCAAGAAATTGAGTCGAATCCTTGATTTTTGCTCTGCTGTCTGTCTAGCTTCATCCTAACAAATTAAACACACCAATGTTGCTCTAAACTGTAAAAACTATATCTGTGCATTAGGAAGGACTCGCATCTGTAATAACATTTCTAAAATATTTAGTGCTGTAGGTTTTAAAGCACAACTACAGTCGTTTTAGAATAATTCTTACATGAAGATAAATACCATACCCATTTATTTTTAATATTTCAACACAGCATGAGAGCTGACTAAAGCGCTTTACAGAAGGTCAAAATCAAACAATTCAATAAAAAAACAGATAAAACAGGCAGTAAAACCACCAATTAAACCAATGTTTTACAATACTTCATACTTGAAGATACATTTATTGTTACGTTTGAAATACAAACTTTTACAGTACTCATTTATAAGGATGTAAATATGTATTTTTTACAAATAGTAATATATCAAAAATCTGCATTATGTCATAAGAAGTAAAAAAAAGAAAGAAAAAAAAACACTGTTCTCCTCCCGACTGTCATACCATCCTGTCATTGTCACGTGGCATAAATAATTTTAATTAAACCTGAACATGGTTCTGAATCTTAACTATGAGTTAACAAACAAGATGAGGACAGGTTTTATTTACAGAGTTAATTACTTTCAGTTGACTTCATTAACCTCTGGACAGGAGGCTCTATCTGTTGGAATGTTTTATAAATATAAAAAATAATCAGCTTTTGTTTACAGAATCTTAAACAGCAACAGAGGAATGGCACTTTACCTTCTGTTTTTACAATGTTTACATAACAAGCATTAAAATGTCTGATCTGCTCGTTCACACCAACCATAAATTTCTCAGTCTGAGTTTGGAGAACAGTTCTGATCTCTGATGCTTTTTGCCGCAGTAGGATTTCAGGTTAGAATTGACATTTTATCTGTTTTATCTGTAAAATGTGAACAAACAGAATCTGAAAGGAGAAATGCTCTTTGTTTGGCAGAACTGCACA
Source organism: Nothobranchius furzeri (assembly GCF_043380555.1). Classification (NCBI taxonomy): domain Eukaryota; kingdom Metazoa; phylum Chordata; class Actinopteri; order Cyprinodontiformes; family Nothobranchiidae; genus Nothobranchius; species Nothobranchius furzeri. The sequence continues at coordinate 94,089,804 of NC_091741.1, read as the reverse complement.
ATATATCAATATGTTTTTTTTTCTTGTAGTCTCAATATTAATGTGTGCAATACCAGTGCTGCAAACGATTGCAATAAACCAGAGAAAACTTTGACAATTAGCAATCAGAAGGAGACACACTGCCCTAAATAAACTCACAGATAGATGGAAGAGAGAGGACAATGTCTATATATTGCTCTAAATATTGTGATACAAATATAAAACAATTCAATATATACAGTAAAATAATGCAATATTATGCATTTCTGTTTGGTACTACAGCTTGAGGTGCACAAAACTTTTTGCATGTTGTTTGTAAATTTGAATAATGCACTTTTCAAAAATGTTCATCCATACATCCATCCATTTTTGGCCGCTTATCCAGGGTCGGGTCGCTGGGGCAGTGGGCTAAGCAGAGAGGTCCAGACTTCCCTATCCTACAGCCATTTGGGCCAGCTCCTCCGGGGCAATTCCACAACATTCCCTGGCCACCCAAGAGACATAGTCCCTCCAACGTGTCCTGAGTCTTCCTTTAGGTCTCCTCCCAGTTGGACGAGCCCAGAAATTCTTACCTGAGAGGCATCCAGGAGACATCCTAACTATATGCCCTAGCCACCTCAACTGGATGTGGAGGAGCAGCGGGTCTATTCTGAGTTAACCCTAACCTTACTCCTGGATGGCAGAGCTTCTCACCCTATCTCTAAGTGAGAGCCCAGCCACCTTGCAGAGAAAACTCATTTTGGCCGCTTGGATCTGCAATCTTATTCTTTCTGTCGCCACCCAAAGCTCATGACCATAGGTGAGGGTAGGAACGTAGACTGACCGGTAAATCGAGAACTTTGCCTATCGACTCACCTTCACCACGACAGGTCGGTACAATAACCGCATCACTGCACCAATCCGCCTGTTGATCTCGCGCTCCATCTTCACCATCCAGTTGATAAACCTACTGTGCTGTAAAAGAGGCAGAGAGCAGGAAGTCGGAGCCTGGACCAGAAGTGAGACCATACAGACTTGGACAAAATTGTTGGTACTCTTCAGTCAATAAAAGTAAAACCCAAAATGGTCACAGAAATAACTTGAATCTGACAAAAGTAATAATAATAAAAATTACATGAAAATTAACCAATGAAAGTCAGACTGTAATTTAGGTATGAGGTTAGTAAAGGAAATTATCGGTCACATTGTCACACCCCTTATATATATCTGCAGTCTGTCATTCTGTACTGGTGTTTTTCCAAGTAAAATGAAAACAGCAAAAGTAATTCCTATTTATAAAAATGAAAGTAAACACTTATTCATAAATTATAGACCTATTTTGCTTCTCTCACAATTTTCTAAAATTTTCGAAAAATTGTTTGTCACTTGACTGGATGATTTTGTAAAAAAATTCAACTTGTTGAATGAACAACAGTTTGGTTTCCAATCAAACAGATCCACTCTGATGGCAGAAGAAAATAAATATACCTTGGGTGTCTTCATTAACCTAAGTAAGGCCTTTGATGTTATAGATCATACACTTCTTTTTCAAAAGGTAAAAAGATATGGTATTCATGGCACAGCTTATGCTTGGGTGGCAAGCTACCTTAGTAAAAGAGACCAGTATGTGCATATCAATATTGTTGATTCTAGAAAGGAGTTCATTACTCATGGAATCCCACAAGGGTCTATTTTGGGACCTAGATTATTCATAATGTATATTAATGATGTGTGTGCGGTTCTAGATAAAGTAACTTGTTTGTTGTATGCAGATGACACCAGCCTTTATTGTTCTGGTGACGACCTAATCAAGCTTGTTGATTTAGCTGAAAAAGAACTGGCAGTGTTAAAAGGATGGTTTGACAGGAATAAACTTTCTATGAATGTGACCAAAACAAAGTTCATTATGTTTGGAAACAGGAAAACTAATAATGAAATTCTTATAAAAATAAATGGTATTTAAATTGAACAAGTACACACATATACATTTTTAGGAATTACTATAGATGGAAAACTGAGTTTGAAGCCTCATATAGATATAAAGTTTAAAATATCAAAAAATATAGGACTTATGAGTAGAATGAGGTTTATTTTAGATATTAAATCCCTTCAGATACTCTATACCTCATTTAGTTTACCATATCTGAGCTATGGTTTTGAAATATGGGGAAATAGCTTCAGAGCAAATATTTATCCTATATATTTACTTCAAAAAAAGGTAGTTCAAACCATTTCCCATGCTAACTATTATGCACCAACAAACCCTATCTTTATCCATTTAAAAATTCTAAAATTTTACGATATTATTGACCTGCATTCACTGGCTGTAGTATATCAGGCATATCAGGCTCATCTTCCACCTTATCTCCAAAGGATGCTTGGACAAGGAGGATATAGTCTGAGAGGAAATGGGATAAAAAAAAAGAATATTAGAACCAATAAAAAAAGATGTATCTCAGTAAGAGGAGTGAGTTTATGGAATAGCCTCGAGGATAGATTAAAAAATTCATGCTCGTTGAAAATATTCAAAAAGAGTTTTAAAAATAATGCCTTGCATGAATACCAAGAACACCTAAATTGGTTTTGTCACACGTTTATACCTGTTGATTGTTTTGTTGATTTTAAGATGATGCAGGTATTAAGTAATTACCAAGTACACCAACATTAGTTTCATCACACATTTATACCTCTTGACTGATTTCAATTGATTTTGTTTTATTCATGTTTAAACCTCTTGATTGATTTTGTTGAAAATAGGATGATGCATGTAATAACTGTATTGTTAACATGTTTATTTACTTTTGATATTTATGATACAGTTGATTTTTTGTAATGAATTTAACGGGTTTTGTAATGAATTAATGTGTAGGCTTAAATACGTTTAACTTCAGCCTATACCTTTTCGTTCATAAATTATATCTAAAGAAACTGTTTAATTTATAAGGGGAAGTTGTACTATGATAATTATTATTATGATCTTTTTTTTAGATAATTATTTTCATTTTCATGTGCTTTATATGTATTGTTATGACGGAAAAATAAATACAAATAGAAATACAAATACAAAAATACATTGCTTTTTCAACCATGCTTTAACTGAATTATTAAAAAAATAAACCCATGGACAAATGTAACCCAGTAGATAAAACACCTTCATTTTATTTTATTTTTTGCATCAGCTTACTTCCATGCTTTAATTTTGGAAAGCATTTTTATTTTGAAAAGACTGAGGTGTACTTCCATAGTTCATTCCTGATTCCTGTTGGTGCTCCCGTCGAGTTAAACTTGCCCTGTCATTTGTGCAGAATGGCATTAGTCCCGCCTTCCTACAAGGTGAGCGACTCAGGAGCCGTTCACTGTCAGTTTTGCTCAACCATATTTCAGTGGATTGTGTCGAGCCATATATACCTTTTATTGGGTGATTTGCTATACAGAACAGAAGTTTAAAAGAGTGTTTGTGTTTTCTAGACAGCTAATTTAGGTTATGTGTTATAGTGGGTTGAGTGGAGCCCACGCTAGAGAGACCAGGTGGCTGTGCTGTGGCTTCAAGCACGCTGATACCTCATCTTGGTGAGTTAATGCCATGTGCTTGCTAAGTTCTGCTAGCAACCTGCTAAATAAAGCTAATTGACTTTGGCCAGCCACATGAGTTAATTTTAATGGATGTTAATGGAAATTCTGCTAACAGAAGGGTACAAATAATAATTTATGTTTTATGTTTCTGAATGAATGTTTCATGTTGTGGGTGGAGTGGAGATGGACCAAGTGTGGTGGAGGGTTCCAGGAGGCAGAAGAGCAGGCACGGATGAAATAAAAATGGATTTAATAGCAACGGGAGCGACAGGACAAAATGAGACATGCACATACAATGATCCGACAAAGGACATGAGCAAAACAGGTGGTATAAATACACAAGGCTAATTAGGAAAACATGGGCAGGTTAACGAGGGACAGGTGAGAACAATATGGACTAATCAGGGCAGGAGAGAGACAGTCAGGAGGGCAGGGGCAGATCGTGACAGAATGTGAATATTGTGGATCTTATTCATCAATTTTGTTGATTGTTATATTGTTTATTGTGTGATTTTTGTATTAACCTATGGTTTAAATGCTAATCATAGTTTTTGTTAAAAAACTGGTTAAAAACTGGAAAAAAAGATTCAAACTATTAGTTACATGGTTTAAAAACATGTTTCATGTGATGCCAAAATTTATTTTGAGAAAAAAATGTACATGCATGTAAATTTTTACTATGGTAATATGAAACATGAAGAAAGAAAATATTGTAAAAGCTATAGCTGTTAGGATAAGAGATGATAATTTTATTTAGCTGTATACAGTAATTGCATTATTGTTGTGCAGGCTAGGTTTTTATGCTTGGTACGAAGTGCCGGGGACTGAAGTCAGTTGGAGTCCTGGATAATCTTCGGATGGAGATGGCGAGCCTGTGCCTGAACTGAACTGAATTCCGATCTAGAGAACATCATTCTTCTGTATTGAGTGAACATTCCAGTGGTAACCACTAAGAACACTGAACCTGAGTTTCATAAGACAGAGGACACTTTCTTTTTGACTAGACTACGACCAAATAGAAGCTGGACTTTGAGCTCAACCTGACTAGTTTATTGGAATAAGGGGAAAGGCCTAACTGTTCAATTATGTTTATTGCAGCTGCTGTATTTTTTTTTTATTTTTTTTTTTGTTGTTCTAACTTTCATATATCTATATAAAATTCCAAATCCAGTGCAACTGTGTTCTTTTGCTAATTCTTTGGATCCAGCAATTCCATTTCCCATTCACTGGTAATTTATAAGGTAATTCTGTTGGACCTAAAGTCTGGCCTATTCATTATTATTTTTGAATAAGTGGTAACTTAATCTGACGCTAGGGTTGCACAAGGCCTGGACAAAAATGATGGTACCCCTAGAACAGAAAATAATGTGACCAAAGGGACATGTTAATTCAAGGTGTGTCTGCTAATTAGCATCACAGGTGTCTACAATCTTGTAAGCAGTCAGTGGGCCTATATATAAGGCTCCGGGTAGTCACTGTGTTGTTTGGTGACATGGTGTGTACCACACTCAACATGGACCAGAGGAAACATAGGAAAGAGTTGTCTCAGGAGATTTGAAAAAAAAAAAAAACAAAGATAGACAATCATTTTAAAGGTAAAGACTATAAGACCATCTCCAAGCAGCTAGATGTTCTTGTGACTACAGTTGCACATGTTATTCAGAAATGTCAAATCATGTAGCCAACCTCCCTGGAAGTGGCTGCAGGAGGATAATCAATAACATATCAAGGAGATGAATGATCAGAATGGTAACAAAAGAACCCAGAAAAACTTCTAAAAAGATTCAAGGTGAACTTAAAGCTTAATGAATATCAAAGTCAGATCGCACCATCTGTTGTTGTTTGAGCTAAAGTGGACTATATGGGAGACGATCAAGCAGGACACCACTGTTAAATCAAATCATAAAAACCAGATCGGAAAATGCCATACTACATGTTGACAAGCCACAGTGCTTCTGGGATTATGTCCTTTAGACAGATGAGACAAAAACGGAACTTTTACCAAGACACATGAGCTCTATGTTCACAGATGGAAAAATGAAGCATATCAAGAAAAGATCACTGTCCCTGTGAAACATGGAGGAGGCTCTGTTATGTTCTGGGGCTGCGTTGCTGCTTCTGCAGGGTGTCTTGAATCTGCGCAGGGTACTATCAAGGGTTTCTAGAGAGAAATGTGCTGTCCAGTGTAAGAAAGCTTGGTCTCAGTTTTGCAACAGGACAATGACCCAAAATGCACAGCTAATTACACCCAATGGCTAAGAAGAAACACTGGATTTTTCTAAAGTGGCCTTCTATGAGACCTGACCTCAATCCTAGTGAGCATCTTGGAAGGAGCTGAAACATGCCACCTGGAAAAGACACCCTTCAAACCCGAGACAACTGGAGCCGTTTCCTCATGAGGACCAAAATACCTGCTGACAGGTGCAGAAGTCTCACTGACCGTTATAGGAATCATTTGATAGCAGTGATTGCCTCAAAATATTGTGCAACAAAATATTAAGTTAGGGGTACCATCATTTTTGCCCAGGCCTGTTCCACAAGTTTATAATTTTTTTAATAAATCTGCCGAAGCATGGTTGAATAGCAATGTCTGTCTTTCATTTGTTAAATTTAATAGAATTTGTATTTATTATTACTTTTGTCAGATTTAACATATTTCTGTGACCATTGTGGGTTTTACTTTTATTGATCAAAGAGTACCACAAATGTTGTCCAAGTCTGTATGGTCTCACTTCTGGTCCAGGCTCCAACTTCCTGCTCTCTGCCTCTATTCTTCCGCTTCCGGTCGGCAACAAGATGGCGCCTGTGCTTGGCTTAGCCGCAGTCACCGGCCAATTTTTCAAACTTTTCTCCACTAACCTCCTCTTTTCCACCTTGCTCCTGTCTGCGATCCTCTTCAGTAGTGTCCCTGCTACCATCTCCTATGATCACCAGACTCTTTTGGCCTTCCGTTTGTTCACAATCACCCAAGATGCTCCGAGGACGTGCCATAGTGTTTGTTTACCTGAGCGGCGCACTGGCCCGGAGCCAAACGACGATCACGAGCTACGCACCTCCAGCTATGTTTGTCCGGTCCCGGGAAAATGTCGGAGGAAAAGAGGTAAATGAGCAGGAATCCAGGTGAGAATAAGACTTCTCTTAAAGCGTGGATTATCTGGTAAACATCGGCGCGATCTTCTAGCTTCTTGTCCTTTGTTTGGTGACCTGAGCGCCACTTCCACATTCCCGCCAGGCTGCATTGCGACACGGTTCATCCGTCCAAGTTTAAGGTCGGGTTATCCTTATTCCTCAGTGGTTTCTCCTCCTGTTCCCTCCATAAGTGGTTTTTATAAACACCGTGGATCTAACCCTGCTAATTTACGTCCACTAACTCCAGCTGTTTCTGTAGTTTCTGATTCTTCCTCCTCACTCAGCATGGCTCTATTGATCACCCGCTCCGTTAACAATAAGTCCTTCCTGCTCAATTATCTAATTCTCTCTAAAAGCCTGGATTTTCTGTTTCTGACTGAAGTTTGGCAGCAAACATCTGATTATTCTGGTCTGACTGAACTCTGCCCGAGTGGTTATTCTTTTCTTAGCCAGCCCCGGGGCTCTGGTCGTGGTGGAGGCCTAGCTGTTGTTTTTTAGAGACCATCTTCCATGTAGCTCTACAACCTCTGGCCACTTTGCTTCCTTTGAACTGCAGCTGATTAAAGTCTGGCATAAGGACCCGTTCTACTGTGCTGTGGTTTATCGTCCACCTGGTCCAAACAGTTCTTTCCTTCAGGAGTTTAGTGACTTTCTATCCTCCACTGTGACGCTGTCCAGACTGGCGATTGTTGGTGACTTTAACATCCACGTTGATGATCCCTCTGATCACTTTGCCATGAATTTCTCCAGCCTTATGGACACCTTCGGCTTTACCCAGCCTGTTTCTGGCCCCACACACACCAGGGGGCACACTCTAGACCTTGTTTTTACTCTGAGTCTAAATGCTGACAGTGTTTGTCCTGAGGACGTTTATATTTCAGATCACCATTGCATTTTCTTTAACTTGTCAGTTTCTGCGTCCCCACCTCCTGCTCGCCGTATGGTTAGTTCTCGTTTTCTTAATGAGAGCACAGCTAGCAATTTTTCTGCTGCTTTTGATCCAGCCTGTTCTTCTGATAACGACCCAGGCCTAGTCCACACGTAGCCAGATTTTTTTTAAATGAATATCCGCCCCTCCAAAAACTTGCATCCACACCACCTCGTTTAAAAAAAAAACTCTGTCCACACGTACCCGGATATATACGTTGTTAAGGACATGCAAGACCTGTAGGCGGCAGTACTTCCCCCGTTCTTAACCTCGTCCTTCTTCTGTGGTTTTCCGCAAGGAGCAGTAATTCCGCTGAAAAAACAAATAAGCAAAAAGCGCTTGGACAATTGATAAAGCGAGCGCAGCTCTGAGGGCATCCATGCTGTCGGCTAGTGTAAACAAAGGTCGCACACGTGATGTCAGCATTTTTTGTCACAGAAAGTGACGTTGCGGACCTTAAAACTCTGGTTTTGTCTGTCCACACGCAGACCCCCAAAACGGAGAAAACGCAGATCTTCACTTTGGCCGGAGTTTTTAAAAAGATCCATTTTCGTGTGAAAAAACTCTGTTTTCGTGTGGATGACAGGCCAAAACGTATAAAAAATATCTACGTTTTGGCAGATCCCCGGCTACGTGTGGACAGGACCCCAGATTCCTTAACTTCTGAGTTTAACGAGCACTGCCTCTCCATTCTGGACAATATCTGTCCTGTCAGAACCAGATCAGTTCCTGCAGTGAACCCTACTCCCTGGTTTAATGACAGCCTTCACAGCCTGAAGCGCCAATGCAGAAATATTGAGCGTTTGTGGAAGAAAACCCATCTCCACGTCCATCTGCTGCACCTAAAGGATCTTCTGACATCCTTTAACTCTGCAGTCAGAGATGCAAGGGTTTCCTATTTCTCCAACCTGGTGTCCCAGAGCAAAGGGAACCCCTATGGCCTGTTTAACACCATCAGCAGCATTGTCTCTCCTGCCACTCCTACAGCCTCCATCCACTCTGTTACAGACTGTGAGAACTTTCTGTCTTTCTTTGTGGACAAAGTCAATAAGGTTAGATCTAGCATCTCTCCTTCAGCCTTATCGCTGCCTCTCCCAACTCCAACCAGGCCCATCATCCTAGATAGCTTTGCCCCTGTTTCTTTGCCTGAGTTAACCAAACTAGTTAACTCTATGAAGACCTCTGCATGCTCCCTCGACATCTTACCCTCATCTTTGTTTAAAAGTGCTTTTCAGTCCATCGGTCCCAGCATGCTCTCTATAATTAATGCTTCTCTGGTTTCTGGTCAGGTCCCTGCTTACTTTAAGAATGCTGTAATCCACCCGCTTCTTAAAAAAACGAGTCTCGACCCCTCTCTCCATAGCAGCTTCAGACCCATCTCTAAACTTCCGTTCATCTCCAAGATCTTGGAAAAGGTTGTGGTTAAACAACTCACAGCTGCTCTTGATGAACATAACATATATGATAGCTTCCAGTCAGGTTTTCGTAGAGCTCATTCTACTGAAACAGCTCTTCTTAGAGTCTCTAATGACCTTCTGAATCACAGTGATGCAGGGGACTGTTCTGTTCTGGTCCTGCTGGACCTGACTGCAACCTTTGACACTGTTGACCATCACCTGCTACTGGAGAGGCTGAGAGACTGGGTCAGCCTATCAGGATCTGCTCTGGAGTGGTTCTCCTCTTATCTCTCTGAGCGCTCCTTTTCTGTGGCCATCTCCAAGTTTAGGTCCTCCACCACCTCTCTTACCCATGGTGTCCCACAAGGTTCTGTGCTGGGGCCTCTGCTCTTCCTCCTCTGTCTGCTTCCTCTCCAGCACATTCTGAGCTCCTTCAAAGGAATCTCCTACCATCTTTATGCAGATAACATCCAACTGTACATCTCCTTCAAGCCCCATGAGATGTCTAAGCTGCAGCTGTTACACACCTGCTTAGACTCTATCAAAACCTGGATGGCTGGGAGCTTTCTTCAGCTGAATGAAGATAAGACTGAGATCCTCATCTGTGCCCCAGACAAGCTGGTTCCCAAAGTCAGAGACTCTCTTGGTCAGCTTGCTTCTCACACCAAACCTTCTGTCAGGAATCTTGGCGTGACCTTTGACCCAGCTCTCACCCTGGATTCTCACGTCAGTTCTCTTGTTCGCTCTTCCTTCTTCCATCTCAGGAACATTGCTAAGCTGAGTCCCATTCTGAACTTGAGGCAGTTGTCCACACCTTCATCTCCTCATGCTTAGACTACTGTAACTCTCTTTTCACGTGTCTGAGCAGAACCTCCCTGAACCGTCTACAGGTGGTTCAGAATGCCTGTGCTCGGCTTCTGACCAAGTCCTCCAAATACACCCACATCACCCCGCTTCTCCTCCAGCTTCACTGGCTGCCAGTCAATTTCGGGGTTCATTTCAAGATCCTGGTTCTGGTCTAAAGTGCCTTACATGGACAAGCACCATCTTACATTGGTGATCTTCTTAGTCCCTACACCCCCAGCAGGTCCCTGAGGTCCAGTGATCAAAGCCTACTGGTTGTGCAGCACCAGGCTAAAGACCAAAGGTGACAGATCATTTGCTGCTGTGGCCCCCAGACTCTGGAACTCTCTCCCCCTGAGCCTGAGATCAGTAGACTCAGTGGTCTCCTTCAAAAAGCAGCTGAAGACTCACTTCTTCGTATGACCTTCTTCATCACTCTCTCTTTATTCTGCTCTCCCTACCTATTCCACCTTCCTCAGGATCAACTAATTTCCCTATTTCCAATCATCCCTCTCTTTCTTAACATTTTTTTAAACCACAATTGTCTATTTTTGCACATTTTAAATATATTTTTAAACATTTTCTAAATGCTTTTTTTATATTTTTACATTTTTTGTTTTTGTGAAGCGCCTCGTGATTTTTTATCTTGAGAGGCGCTATAGAAATGATATTTTCTTCTTCTTCTTCTTTTACAGCACAGTGGGTTTATCAGCTGGATGGGGACGACCCTGGATGTGTGTTCTCCATCACTCACAGCTGAATCCTCACATCTTGTTAAAGCTTAATCCACCCTGAGTTCTCTGGTGACTTGGTCTCATTTGAACTTCTCCTGTGCTCAAGTACAGATGTTCCTCACTGATACAGGCAGAAACCTGCAAGATGCTCTCCTGGACTCTTCCTTTGTTCCAGCTTGATTTATTCATTAGTTTTTTTTCTTAAAGTTTCCACCATCTGGTTTTATGTTGCCACAAATAACATGAATGTTTAAAGCCAGCTCTCACTGTAGAGTAAGTCAAATATTTTAATGTAGACTTACAGGTACTAAGACATGTACACGTGTGAAACCGTCATTAGCAATAATCATTTCTAACAATAGGGTTGCTACATTTATGACAGTCTTTGCTTTTATTCAAGTTCTGATGACAAACTTGAAGAGTTTAGTCGACTGTTAACTTTTCTTTACATTAGAAAATAAAATTATGTAGATTATATAAGGTTCAGTTTCTAAATGAAAATGTAATCGTTAAAAAACTGAAACCTCCTGCAAATGTTAAAAAAAGCCTACTGATAGAAATGTGTTTCTTCTGTACAGCTAGATTTGTGTGATAAACACTTGTATATTCTGTCTGTTGATCCTTTGATTTGACATCCTTTTAAAGGTTTAGTAAGCTTAGCTACAAATATGCCAGGAATCTTGGAATTCACTAATCAGGGCTGATTTTTACTCTCCTCCTATATATAAACTGCTTAGTGCATTGATTAAAATTTGTCATTTTTTACCACATACAGTAAAATGCTCTACTAAATATGCACTTTGTTGATTAAAACGTCCCAGTGAGTTGGTTTGTATTGGGCGTTTCAAACAAAAAAGGAACTGAAAAACAGATCTTCTGGACACTAAAGTAATATTTGTATAAAAGATTTGAGGTCTCCAGCGGCCAGATAAATGAACACTGTTGGTCATGATGTTTGTTCTGCCAAAGTCAAATAATGGTTCTTCAGCACAGAACGGAAGTGATGAGCTGATGCTGGTGAAAAGAGACATTTTGGAATGAACAGAAAGGCCAAAACTGTTTCCTGTGACTGTTTCATACTGTTATACATTCTCTGAAGTCTATGTTGATACATTTTGTATTTTTCTCCCCCATTATCTTGACCCCACATGTTTTCACTCATCTGATCAGAAGCCATCCTCCTGACTGGGTGTCTGTTAATAAGAATTCATCTGCTTGTACTTGTGGTTTTAAACGTTTATTCATGTGCACTTTGATCACCTATCTCTAGTTTGGCCTCAATGGCAACAGGAGCTTTGCAGCTGTCAAGTTACTGCTGCTTCAGCGGGAAGCTCTGCAACACAACCCTTTTACTTCCTTAAAAGACACTGAATCAGACACAGAATTAGACTAGCTCTGGCTAGTCTTCATTCTGGATTTTTTAGTTATGAAGTACAACCCAAAGCCAAACATTGATCTGCTGACTGCTCAGATGTCTCTACACCCAACAGCTCAAAACACATTTAATAATGTAACATTTTAATGACATTCTATCCATCTATACTAGAGCATGTGTCAAGTTTGGAGCTGGACTGAACTGAGTTAGCTGGGAGTTGAGCTGTGGCGTGCAATCAGACCCAAACGAGGAAATTTTAGCTTTGGGAGGTGCTGAAATGCGGTTTGATCTAGGAACACTTGTACAAGACTCAAAGGGAAACAACACCATGGTGATGTTTCAGAGAGTAAAACAAACTGACTTACTTGTCAGAAGCAGGCTGATTGAAGACACTTGGAAGCTCAGTACTCTTGACACAAACCTGGGTGAAACAATGACTGAGTGGCATCTTGAGGAAGTGACACACTTATAGATTAGCATGATGACGTGGGAGCTATGCAAGCTGGACTAAGGTTGTCGGGAATTTACGGCCTGGGCGTTGGATCTACAGTCGAAGGAGCGGTGGGAGGTAAACACCATGACAGCCCCCCCACCCCACCTCTCCATGAGAGGCATGGGGAGTTAAAGGGTGCAAAAGGTGTTTGGCCCAGTCTCAATGCCTGTGCTTCCACCTTTGTACCTCTCAAGTGTGCATTCCTGATCAGTGTTGCAAGTGCATAGGGTGTCCTGATTCTCAAGTGTGTACCATGGCTCTGCCCTTTTTGCACCCTTGATCCACAACTTCCTAGAAGGCTGCATTGTTGCGGCATTTGGTGAAAGATATTACCCACAATCCATTGCTGATTTTGAGAACAAGGCAGATAAATGGCTTTAGTGCTCTTTCCAAAAATATGTATTTTCAAGTGTATGTATCAAAATATTATTTTTTATTATTATGCACACTTATGATTACAATCAAATGTTTCTCTGTTGGAAGGATGCATTACATGTCAGTTGATAAATATTGTTAACTGATGACAGTACTTGTGAATAATTTTGAACACGATAAACCAGCTTTTAATCACTTGTTAAATTATTATTCAGTTTAAATATCATACCAAACAGCCATCCATCCATCCATTTTTGTCCGTTTATCCGGAGTCGGGTCGCGGGGACAGTAGCCTAAGCAGGGAGGCCCTCTTACCAGCCACTTGGATCAGCTCCTCCAGGGGAATCCTAAGGCATTCCCTGATCAGCCGTGAGACATAGTCTTTCCAGCGTGTCCTGGGTCTTACTTTAGTTCTTCTCCCGATTGGATGTGCCTGGAAAACCTCACCAGGGAGGCATCCTGACCAGATGCCTGAGCCACCTCAACTGGCTCCTCTTGATGTGGAGGAGCAGTGGGTCTACTCCGAGCCCCTACCAGATGGCCAAACTTTTCACCGTATCTCTAAGGGAGAGGCCTGCCACCCTGTGGAGAAAACTCATTTTAGCTGATTGCACCCGCAATCTCATCCTTTCGGTCACTACCCAAAGTTTGTGATCATAGGTGAGGGTAGGAACGTAGATTGACTGGTAAATCAAGAGCTTTGCCTTCTGACTCAGCTCTCTCATCAACACTACAGATCGGTACAATGCCAACTGTACTGCAGATGCAGCACCTATCCGCCAATCGATCTCATGCTCCATCTTTCCCTCACTTGTGAACAAGACCCTGTGATACTCCTCCACTTGGGGCTGAACCTCGTCCCTGACCTGGAGAAGGCATTCTGATTCTCATACCAGCTGCTTCACACTCGGCTGCGAACCGCTTCAACGAGAGCCTTGAGGTCATGTTCTGATGAAGCCAACACGACCACATCATCTGCAAAGAGAAGAGACTCAATCCTTAGGCCATCTAAACAGATCCCCTCAACCTCTTGGCTGCGCCTCAAAATCCTGTCCATAAAAGTTATGAACAGAATCAGTGACAAAGAGTAGCCTTTGCAGAGTCCAACTGTCACCAGAATCAATAAATTAGGAAAAACTGTTACCAGCATGGCCATTTGAAAGTTGCAGATATGACCCAGTAGCGCGATTGATGATGTTTTCTTACTGCCCCAATTATGCGATTATTTGCATACTTGTTTACTAAAGAGTCACAGCCTCACGTAAACTTCCACCAAGCATAGGCGTCATTTTAACCGGGGACGCCGGGGACATGTCCCCGGCAAAATTCGTGATCGGCAGCTGTGTCCCCCCCACTTTAAAAAAAAGCCTGCTGATGAGGATTTTTGTTTTACCTGCTCAGATCTTATACCAGGGGTCGGTTACCTGTTCCCATCAAAGAGCCATTATTACCCATTTCCCACGGTAAAGAAAACACAGCAGCCGCAGCGTTGCGGGCGGGGCCTACCCTCAGACAGCAGAGCGCTGCTCACAACAGGTGACAGCAGCCGGGGGCATCGCACCCGTGGGGGATTCAACACACACTTTTCCAGCTGTTTTGCTCACCTCCACACCAGTCTGGTTTCTTTACGTCGCACTCACTCTGTTTGCCTCATCTCCTTCTTCACCTCCCAGCCGATGTCGGGTTTCCAGGAGAGCAGGAGAGGGAGGGACGGAAGAGCTCGACTGAATTCATAATTTTACATCTTGAATTTAGCTGTACAAAGTCTGAGTTTGATAAAGTGAAGAACAACAATTTGCAGAGGTTTATAAATGGCGCAGCGCCAGGTTTTCATTTTTGGGTGGGCCACGGTAATTTTGGACGGACCTTAATAAGCAGTGACTTAGTGAAGCAGGCAGGTCACGCTAGAAAATTTAGTTTAAAAAGACGTCATAAATGTTTTCCCCCGTCATTTTTATTTCTAAAATATGAAGTAAAAACTCACAATTTAATTTTCATTCATTTGTCATTAATATTTAGTCTACAACCTGTCTTCTATCCACGCTATCAGCATTATTTTAATTGGTGTGTGTGTGTGTGTGTGTGTGTGTGTGTGTGTGTGTGTGTGTGTGTGTGTGTTTTCCACTTCAAACACTGGTCTAACCAACCAGACCAACGTGTCCAGTAACACATTAATGTTACAATTAAACTTGATTAACCCCAGAGCCGTGCGCACTGCACTGTACTGACTGTAAATGAGGGGGAAACTATTTAATCGGATCCTTTACTTTTCAACATGGTTTAATGTAAAGTTTCATTCAGTACAAACTTTAGTTACACCAATCTAACGAGACAGAGCCTGGATTTGTATTCTGAACAGTTTAAACATGTTTGAAACGGAGACATGCGTGACGCGTCTAAAATTCGCACCTGCTCCGCTATTATGGAAATTAAACTAACAAGATGAATAACATGAAATTATTTTAGGCACAGACAACATCCCCCACACTTTTGAAAAGCTTGCAACGCGCCTGATCGCTCATGTACGTCTTAATTATCTTTCATTAGACGATAATCAATAAAACAATTTATATAAAATGGATCCAGAAGTTGTAGCCCGATCTCTGCCTTCAATTTTTGGTATTTTTCACCCTGTTGATGGTTTTACTGAGCAGGTGCCACTTTTGTCCTATGTTTCTTTTTAAAACATGTTTAGACTGTTCAGAATACAAATCCAGGCTCTGTCACGTTTGATTGTTGTAATTAAACTTTGTAGGTGGGGAAGGTCAGAAAGCAGCTCAGAAGCGCCGATATGATTACGCACAAGCGTGACGCATCAACCCAGTCTCACAGTAAGACCGGGTTGGAACTGTTCAGGTTTACGCAGACAATCTTTACATTTAGAATTAGCTTACAGATGTAAAATTAATGCAGTAAAATATAAAGCTTTTTATTTAAATATCCATTCATTATTTCACACGCACAGAGAGCCGCATCAGAAGGATGGAAGAGCCGCATGCGGTTCCAGAGCCGCCGACCCCTGTGCTAGCCTACTTTATTGTCCCCAGCAATTTTTAAACCCCACTCAAGTGTATGGTTATTGTCCCCAGCAATTCTGAAAACAAACTGACGCCCTTGCCACCAAGTGCAATTCATAATGGACCATAGGCTGAAGTGTCAGTGTAGGGACTCGGCATTTGTATGCAGTGTGTAGAAGAAAGATCCTAAATAAATGGGAGACACTCTACATTTTTTTTTCAGATGAGTGCTGCAGCTCAAGCACGGCGCCAGGTTTTCGTTTTTGGGTGGGCCACGGTAATTTTGGATGGGCCTTAATAAGCAGTGACGTAAGTGAAGCAGGCAGGTTGCGCTAGGAAATTTCGTTTAAAAAGACGTCATAAATGTTTTCCCCTGTCATTTTTATTTCTAAAATATAAAGTAAAAATTCACAATTTAATTTTCATTCATTTTTCATTAATATTTAGTCTACACCCGTGCGTTAAGTGGACCGGTACCAGAATGCATAATCTGCACTTCTAATATTTACCTCTCAACTTTGGACTCTTTCATGAGGATACATGCACACGGTGGTTTTTACGGTTATTCATGGGGCAAAATCTCCAACGTTTTTGGGAAAAAAAATCAATTTTCCAGTAAAAGCAGAGCGTCAGCCTACCTCGCCAAATGCGTAAACTGTGCATCACAGCCGCACGCCGCACGCACCGTCAGCTAGGCTACGTCAGCCCAGACAGAAACAGAGAAAATAGAGAAAGAATAGAAAATAATTCTGTCTGGATGTGGATGGAAATTACATTTTACAGCAGCCTGATCATCATTTAAATACATAAACCATCACCTGTCTTCTAGTCCATGCTATCAGCATTATTTTAATTGGTGTGTGAGCGTTTGTGTTTGTGTGTTTATGTGTTTTCCACTTCAAACACTGGAATAACCAACCAGACCACAGTGTCCAGTAACATATTGATGTTGCAATTAAACAATTTCTCTTCATGTAGGCTAGGAACATTTCAACTGCAGTGGCCCGACCGCTTCTGCTCCACAGTGATCAAATGTCTTTACAGGTGCTTTCTGAGCTGAAGAGGCTATTCTGCCCCAGACTGGATGAGTCATGCATCTCCATATTGGAGACGGGAACAAGCGCTGTTCAGCCAAAGTTTCATAATCAGAGAACATTTTTCCAAGTGACACATCCCTCAGAGAGACCGGGTTTCCAGACCGTTTCAGTGGGAGAAAATCTTACCGCATGCACCGTGGTTCTGCGCTGCACTCCGAACCCCTCTACAGATCTTCAGCTCACTGTCCATCATGTGCGCTGCGAGCTGCGCTGAGTACAGTGTCCAGTATAACGCTCTGATGTTCTGATGGGAATCATTTCTTGATTTTACTTACCTCTGCGATGTGTGTAATGATTAAAATGTCAGCTCATCTGTGTGTGCATCAGTGTGCGTCGGGGTAACTCATTCAAAACAACCAACATCCTTGAGTTTATCCATCAAAATAAACAGTCAAATGGCAATATCTGTAACCTGCCATTTAACTGTTTTGCCTTCTTGTGACGATTGTTGCAAAGAGAAACAATTAAACTCGATTAACCCCAGAGCCATGTGCACTGCGCTGTACTCCATGACTTTTCAACATGGTTTAATGTAAAGTTTAATTCAGTACAAACTTTAGTTACACCAATCTAACAAGACAGAGCCTGGATTTGTATTCTGAACAGTTTAAACATGTTTAAAATGGAGACATGCGTGACACATCTAAAATCTGCACCAGCACAAGATGAATAACATAAAATTATTTTAGGCACAGACAAAATAACATCTGGGTAAATCATATAGAAGGTGTTTTGATAATTATCTTCTGTTGAAAAATTACTTTGACATACACAAAAAAAACGGGTATTGTTTGCTGGTCAAAGCAGCTCACAGCTGTTATGGGGTGGGCCCGAGTGCAAGTGGGTGGGTCCAGGCCCGGTAGGCCCACCCTTAACGCCGCGGCTGCTGCAGCTGCCTAACCACACAGTGATGCAGAGAGTCAGGACCTTCTCCACTGTGCCTTTACAGGTGGTAGGAAGGCTGGCTTGTGTCAGCCTCCACAGCAAGTAAAGACATTGCTGTGTTTTCTTCATCAAAGAGATGGTGCTACTAGTCCGCGTAAGGTCACCAGAGATGTAAATGCCAAGGAACTTGGTGGCATTATCTCTCTACCTCTGAGATAGCTAATGAGCAGTTCACCAGTTACACCTGTTCATGGACACAAGTACACAAATAAACCAAAATATGTGTGGTTTGGTGCCAAGTACGTTTAAATTCATCTCAATAAATACAAGAACTTCTTATCAAGAAACTGTTGGTGTTCAAGCAAACGAAATAGCAGCTTGGCTGATGTTCGATAGGAGATTTTATGCTTCCTCAACCAAAAACACACAAACTACCAGCGACAACACAGCATCTCTGCAGCTTTGTCCATTTAAACTGACACACAATCTAGCTTTTGAGAATAAGTCTGTACACACCAGATTAGTTTATTTCCTCTCCGAGTGGAGATGTTGCTCCTTATCTTGTCTTAGCAGTGCTGTGTGAATAAAAAATGCTGTACACTGGACTTGCAAGTGTTTCTTCCTTTTATCCTTTTATTCAAAGGAACTTACAAAAGAGACACCCATTTTATTGAGGGCCATCTGGGGTTCAGTTTCTTCTCTAAACACCCTAACGTGTAAGCTAGAGAAGCTGGAGATCAGACAGAGCACTTTAACTTCTGAGGCATATTCTGTCCCTTGATTTAAAGCCAGTTATTTACATATTGTGAATCAGTTGGAACATCAATGTCCAATATGGTTTTAAGACTAATTTAAAATATAAATCTTAAGGAATTTGAAGTGGGGAAAGTAGCTTCAATTGTAACAAAGACAATTTTATTGTTTCTATCTGAAGTGTGTCATATTTTTTCTTAAAGACATCAAGCTAATTACAAAATGAGATCACATCTGTTGTGTGTAAGACTTGTGAATATGTTAAGGTGAACCAGTCTTTGAAATCTTCTCTCTTTTGATCAGTGTTAATGTGGCTGCTGTGCTTTTATTACACAATAAACAGCTAATGCCAAACAGTGACTTCTACCTTTGTCAGCAGCGGAGAAGCGACACATTTCAATCAAGAAAATAGACCTTTTGAAGTTTAAACAAGCTCCTTGGATGCTAAGATAAAACTGTATATTTTTCTTCATTTAGATTTTGCTCCAGGAGCTGGGTTGTGTTGTCTCTAATAAATTCTCCAAGGTGATTCGTTTAAAGGTGAACCAGAGGTCCAAACACTAACAACTCAGGAACTGCTTTGTTGAGACAACATAGCAAAGATGATGCAAGTTGAGCTTTGAATCATTCATAATAAACATGAATCCCAGTTTCTTTTGTATTTTTTTTTCTCTTTGCCTTAAGGCAGAGTGGATACCCCTCACCCCTCTGGGTTTTGGAGGACAAGACGGAATAATGTTGGATTTGTTTGTGGTCTTCAATTTTAAAGCAAATAAATGTATTGATTTATACCTACACACACACACACACACACACATTCGCACATGCACACACACACATTCGCACGCGTACGGACACACACCATCCAAATTTCCTTGCACATTTACTTATATTTGTACTTTAATTGAAATTCACTAGACTAAACAAAGACAGCCAGTTCCCCCCCATTCGCTATCTCTACCAATGTTTTAGCAGAATTAGCATATTAATTCAGTTTGGCTGTAGTCTCCCAACCTCTCGCTCTTCTGCAAGCAAAATTACATAACCAGCTGGGAAAGAGAGGGGGTTGCTAATGCTTCCTTCACAGTGGATAACAACCTGCAGTGTGAAAGATTAAAAAAACATGACCCACAACATCAATGCTCTTTACGCAGTCTTGGTGAGGTTTTGGGGCACACACAAGTACTCTTTAGCAGAAACAAGGTGGCAGTGTTTCCAGGTCCTGATTGGAGCATGACAGAAGTTGCAATACATCCATATCACAGGGCCCTGAATACACCAACTTGGCATAGATTCTAAAGCAGGGTCAGCCATCATGGCATGCAGTGACTCATGCGACGTACACCTCTAAAAGCAAACGGGAGAGCTGTGCTACAGTAGGGCTTGGTGCAATGACTGTCATTGTTTAGGGCAAGAAGAAGAAAATTAACTTCTTAATGACTACTAGGATAATAGCAACATGATTACATTCACATTTCAGCCTGTCAATAAGATAATTATTTTTTGTGATTTAATATTTCATGTTTTGTCTGAAATTACTAGGAGTGCATTTTCTGAAGCAACCAAAAACGTAACAATAAAATATGCTGGCCAGCAGTCCTTCTTCAGACATCTGAGAACCTGTGAAGTTGTTACTGAAGATTGCAAAAGTCTTACATCCCAAACTACATGTAAAGTTATGTTTCCTTGTGTGTTGCTTCACCATCTCTTCAGCACCACATCCAATATTTAGTCCTCTCTCTCTAAGTCCATCCATCCATCCATCCATCCATACATACATACATGCATCCATCCATCCATCCATCCATCCATCCATCCATCCATCCATACATACATGCATCCATCCATCCATCCATCCATCCATCCATACATACATCCATCCATCCATCCATCCATCCATACATACATACATCCATCCATCCATTTTCATCCGCTTATCTGGAGTCGGGTCGCGGGGGCAGTAGCCTGAGGTGAGAAACTCAGACTTCCCTCTCCTCAGCCACTTGAGCCAGCTGCTACAGGGGAATCCCAAGGCGCTCCCTGGCCAGGTGAGGGACATAGTCCATCCACTATGACCTGGGTCTACCTCTAGGTCTCCTCCCGGTTGGACGTGCCCGGAAAACCTCACCAGGGAGGCGTCCAGGAGGCATCCTGACCAGATGCCCGAGCCACCTCAACTGGCTCCTCTCGATATGGAGGAGCAGTGGGTCTACTCCGAGCCCCTTCAGAATGACCGAGCTTCTCACCCTATCTCTAAGGGAGAGCCCAGACACTCTTCGGAGAAAACTCATTTTGACCGCTTGTATCCGCTTGTATCTTGTTCTTTCGGTCATTACCCAAATCTCATGACCATAGGTGAGGATAGGAACGTAGATCGACCGGTAAATCGA
Organism: Nothobranchius furzeri; assembly: GCF_043380555.1. Lineage (NCBI taxonomy): Eukaryota > Metazoa > Chordata > Actinopteri > Cyprinodontiformes > Nothobranchiidae > Nothobranchius > Nothobranchius furzeri. The sequence continues at coordinate 94,068,857 of NC_091741.1, read as the reverse complement.
GAGCTTTGCATTCTGTCTCAGCACTCTCCAACACGACAGACCGGTACAACACCCGCATCACTGCAGATGCAGCACCAATCTGCCTATCGATCTCATGCTCCAGTTTTCCCTCACTCATGAACAAGACCCTGAGATACTTAAACTCCTCCACTTGGGGCAGGATCTCATCCCTGACCTGGAGAAGGCATTCTATCCTTTTCTGAATCAAGACCATGGTCTCAGATTTAGAGGAGCTGATTCTCATTCCAGCTGCTTCACACTCAGCTGCGAACCGCTCCAGCGAAAGCAGAAGATCACGTTCTGTTGAAGCCAACAGGAGCACATCATCTGCAAAAAGCAGATACCTGATCCTCAGGCCACCAAAACGGATGCCCTCCACACCTTGGCTGCGCCTAGAAATCCTGTCCATAAAGGTTATGAACAGAATCGGTGACAAAGGGCAGGCTTGGCGGAGTCCAACTATCACTGGGAACGAGCCCGACTTACTGCTGGCAATGCGGACCAAGCTCTGACACCTGTCATACCGGGACCTAACAGCCTGTATCAGAGATGCGGTCAAACGCATTCTCCAAATCCACAAAACACATGTAGACTGGTTGGGCAAATTCCCACGCGCCCTCCAGTATCCCCCTAAGGCACATATGTCAGAGTCAAGGCCCGCGGGCCAGATGCGGCCCGCGGAGCATTTTTATGTGGCTCGCGAGATAAATATCAAAAATATATTAAAACTGGCCCGCTGGCCGATTTTACCGCAAAGACTTCAACTCCCATGATGCTTTGCGGAGTTAGCGCGGAGCCGACGCGCCCCCTCCTTTGTGTTTTTTCAGCGCCTGCTGCCGGTCTCTGCAGCTCCGCTGTTTCGGACAAACTAAACACTCCTCTCACTCAGCGCCGAGTTCACTCAGCTGTTTTCTGACATTGAAGCCCAGAAACGGAGTTTCTAGCCGCTCAGTAATGTGTTCACGACTGAAAGAAAAAGTGTTCCAACTAACGTCCAGACAGAGCTGATATAACTCCAGCGAGCAGCGACACGCTCAAACCAGCACGGCTCTGCCTGGTCTGACCAGCTTCTGGGGCCGAGGATCAGACCTCCAAGGTCCCCGCCCTCAACTACCACCCGTCACACACTGCACCCGACCACTTTGACCCCTCCCACGAGTGGTGAGCCCATGGGAAGGGGGACCCACGTGCCTGCCTGGTCTGACCAGCATCCTGCCCCATCATCTGAGCCAACTCACCATCAGGTAGTGGTCAGTTGACAGCTCCGCCCCTCTCTTCATCGGAGTGTCCAAGACATTTGGCCGCAGGTCAGACGAAACAACAACAAAGTCGATCATCGAGCTGCAGCCTAAGGTATCCTGGTGCCAAGAGCACATATGGACACCTTTATGTCTGAACATGGCGTTCATTATGAATAATCCATGACTGGCACAGAAGTCCAATAACAAAGCACGACTCAAATTCAGATCAGGGAGGCCGTTCCTCCGAACCACACCTCTCCAAGTCTCACTGTTGTTGCCCACGTGAGTGTTACAGTCCCCAGCAGAACGAGGGAGTCACCGGAAGGAGCGTTTTCCAGCACCCCCTCCAAGATCTCTAAAAAGGGTGGGTAGTCTGAGCTGTAGTTTGGTGCATAAGCACAGACCACAGTCAGAACCCGTCCCTCCACACGTAGGCGGGGGGAGGCTATCCTCTCATTCACTTGGGTAAATCCCAACGTACAGGCACAAAGATGGGGGCAACCAGTATGCCCACCCCTGCTCCGCGCCCCTCAGTGGGAGCAACTCCAGAGTGGTAGAAAGTCCAACCCCTCTCAAGGAAACTGGTTCCAGAGCCAGAGCCATGCGTTGAGGTGAGTCCGACTATATCTAGTCGGAACCTCTCAACCTCACACACCAACTCAGACTCCTTCCCCACCAGAGAGGTGACATTCCATGTGCCAAGAGCCAGCTTCTGTTTCTGAGGATCAGACTGCCAAGGTCCCCGCCCTCGACTACCACTCGTCACACACTGCACCCGACCCCTTTGACCCCTCCCACGAGTGGTGAGCCCATTGGAAGGGGGACCCGCATTTCCTCTTCGGGCTTTGACCGGCCGGGCTCCATGGGTGAAAGCCCGGCCATCAGGCGATCGCCAACGTGCCCCACCTCCAGGCCTGGCTCCAGAGGGGGTCCCCGGTGACCCACGTCCGGGCGAGGGAACACGGTTTCCATTTATATAATTCACCATAAGAGGTCTTTGGGCTGCTCTTTGTCTGATCCCTCACCTGGGACCTGTTTGCCATGGGTGACCCTACCAGAGGCAGAAAGCCTCAGACAACTTAGCTTCTAGTATCATTGAGACACTCAAACCCCTCTACCACGGTAAGGTGGCAGCCCAGGGAGAGGCCTCTCTCTCTACGTATCCATATAAATCAGACGGTACCTGCTAAAGCTGTAGACATGAATACTGGATGGAATCCAGATGAGTAGTGCTGCTGGAGAGCTAACTCCATCTCTTTTTAACTTCCTCTCCTCCCCATCCTTTCCCTCAACACATGTTCCATCTTCCTCTTCCCCCTCTTCCTCTCTGTCAGTCAGCGTTACATTTCTGCTGGGTATTCATTTGCCTTTTCTTTTTTCTTGCCTGTAGCTCCTCTAACCTGTCTTCTTTCTCTTCAGTCATTTGTATTCCAGCCATCCCTCCTCTGTGCATTTCACACATCTCTGTGTGTGTGTGTGTTCCACAAATGTTGCTGAGAATTAAAAAAAAACATCTCTTATTTGATAGTCACTGACAAAGAAGGGAAAATAGGGCAAGGAACCATACTTAGATTTTAGTTGATGTGATGCAAATGGGTCTATTCAAATGAAGGTTTTAAATGGAAATGTTATGTATCACATGTGCTGTTACTGGTGCTAATAATAATCACCAGATCATCCTGTGCTGAACCAGCAAATGCTCTTTTCATCAAATTAAAATTATTGAAATTTGGAGACCTGGTTGTCTTCAAAATACTCCAGTTTATGTTCAAAATCCAAAATCAACGATTACCAAATAACATCCAAAGGCTTTTCTAATTAAGGCAGAGCTATTTTAGTTTGAGAGGAGCAAGCATATGTAAGGTTATGAAGTTCATGGTTTTCAACTCCATACAGCTGGCCCCTGGGCACAATAACACCGTGTAGAAAAACCAAGGTCGGGTTGTTCCTCAGACTGTTTACATTCCAGGAGAAGAGTCCGAAGGAGAAGAAGAAGCTTTACTTAATCAAAGTACTTTATTTGTGATTAAAATTATTAAGCAAAACAGATGTTGATCAACAATAATCAAGTGAATGATCTGTGAAATAAATATGTCTTGAATTATGTTTAATGAAACCAGGACTACGGTGCAGACATACTGATCCTCATCTCCATAGAAACGCATGACACATTGTTCCAACCAATCAGAGCTTTCGGCTGCCGCAGGAGAATCTGGTGTTGACTTCAAGTGTCCAATCTACTTTACTGAAACTTATCAACAAGTCAGAGATATAAAACAAGGCAACGCCATTTTAAGTCAGTTCCATTTTGACTTCAGTTCTATTCACCATCATCCTAAAGACAAGCGCAGCCTGGCCGGATGCGTTTTCTTTAAACTAAGAACTGTGAAACGGGAGATTTTCGTCGTTTAACAACCAGACGACGTCCTTTCAAAATAAGAGCACCTGCTGACGCCGCTGAACGGTACCGGGCCGACCCTCCAGACGGGTTTTGAAACGTTGTGATCGCTGCACCGACAGCTCCACCGTACATCCGAGGTTTCCAGACCTGGCAATTCCTGATCTACTTGGGAGACCCCACTGGGTACGTACACGGCAAAATAGCGGCTCATGTCATCACTTTATAAGCCTCGTGATATCTAGTCATAACAAAGACGACCAGATTCGATTACGTCATCCTAGAGAATCTGAACCAGACACACACACTCACACACACGCACCAACACAACATCCGAATCCATTCTCATCCATCACAGAGTAGTCCTGGTAGATTGTTTAGAATTTATAATTCAGAAATTAAAGATTCTCAAACGATACCATATCTCTCTCTCTTTTCTTGTCTCAAAGTCAATACAGAGTGTTTAATTAAACTCCCTGATGATAAAAACAGCCTATTCTTCTGTTTATAAAAGTGAACTACTAACAGTGTATTAAAATACAACATTAGATAGTTACATCACTTTGATTCCGTTACATATGGCGAGCCTAGCTTGATATCTGCACAGTTTGTTACATTTTGTGCCGACTTTGAGACATTTTGGGATTATCTGTGTCTGTGTGTTAGAGAATAAGAAAAAGGCGAGCGCTTCCTCAGTCAGCTCTTAGAAAGGGGGGTGCACATTCATCACCCTCCAACGGGAGGCGCTGTTTCATCAAAACACCTTAAGTGCTGACGTGTGCTGGTGGCCATTTTGAGGCCTACATCTAAGGGTAAACATTTCTCCTGTTTTATTGCATTGGAACCGTCTGTTTATTGTTTGTCGTGGTGTTTGTGACACTGTGTGCGTCCATTTGTGTAATCGGAGACAGAAGACTCCGTCGGAAATTTATTTCCGTTCGATGAGCGCAGGATTCGCGCTGTTCTTAGTCGGAATTCTCGTTAGCACCTGCCGTTGCTTGACTGCTCGGTAAACGCTGTCAGCCGAGAACACCCGCAGAGCGGTACTGAATCCAGATTGCGTACACTTTTAAGACCCTTTCAATCACGGAGCGAGAGGCACGTTGGTTGATCGAGGCAATTTTGAGACCCTGATCGCTACAGGGCGTTCGCTAGCATTAGCCGACGAGCTAACTAGCCACTCTCGGTGTGAAGGCTCGGGAACGCGTCCCGCGGAGCTTTCTAGCCGTTCCGACGCAGCGGAACTGCGTCCTTTAATCCGCTAAACCTTCTGGTACGGAGTACTTTAAGGTAACCTTAGCGGCGGTTCTGAAACACGCTCCAGTGTTCAGAATCGTGTGATTGCTACGGGGATCCAGGCCGGGTGTCGGACGACGCATGCGCGGCGGTCCGCCATCTTAGGTGCCCGACACGTAGCTCGACCTGCCATCTTGGGCAGGTCAAATGACAATGATATTTTTCGGCATTATTGAACAATTTTGCCCAAAATATTCATTCACCAGCCAAGCTTCCCTGTAACTAATTCTTTAAAAAATCTACAGGTAAAGTTTTTTTTTTTTTTTTCTAAGTAAACATCTAATTAGAAGGGTAAATTAGTAAATAAAACAGGAAAAGACTATTTACTATTTTGGAAAATGGACTCAGAGGTAGCGATGCAATTTCAAGCCCAACTTCAGGCGGCGATTCAAAACACTTTCCTTCCCATGATGACTAACATGATGAACATGATTTGCGCTCTTCAGAAAGACGGCGAGGACGTCAAACAATTCATGCGTGATTCTCAGGCGACACGGGCTGCAGGTCCGGGTTTGCCTGAGAAGCCACAAAATGAGACTGAAATGCTGCAGGTTGATGTTTTCACAGGTTCTGATTCACAGGAAAACAACAACACCTCGAAGGAAAGCGACATCACCTCTCCGGTCGTTCCATCCGTGGCGATGTTAGGCGATGAACCCGCAGGTGACGACCGCAGTACCACTACTACCACCGCCGTAACTGAGAAAATTTTGCTTGCACCTCTGGTCGGGAGGAAGGGGTCTACTAGGCCCGCAGTGGAGGTCACTGTAAATCAGAGACATCGCTGTGTCGCGTTATTAGACACAGGAGCGGACATCTCGCTCATCAGCGGAGCTCTTTACAGCAGCATGTGCAAACAAAGGGGGGAGGACAGCTCACCCCCCACACTCATTTCGGGCCCAAAAGATTTTGACGAGTTCTATGGCGCTCCCTCACCCGCGGCTGCGACGACTGAGGTCAACATCTCGATAGGAGGCATGTCCTTTAAACACCTCGTGTACATCACCGAGGGGATGCCGATTCCCATGCTCTTAGGGTTGGACTGTCTCCAACGCCTTGAGGCTAGAATCAGCGGTGCGTCCGGACAACTGTTTAAACGTGTGCGGAAGCCAAAGCCGTACAAACCGTGGCCTGACACAGGCGGACGCCCTTCGGTGGCATATCTTTCACGGGGGGAAGCGATTTCGACCTCACCACCACTCTCGAAGCCACCGGGTAGACCCCCGGAACTTCTGTTACAGATTGAGAAGGTCATAGACCAAGCAGATGCTCTCACCAACGATGTCGAGCGAGACCAGCTAAGACAACTTTTGCTAAAGTACCAGGATTTTCTTTCACTTGACTCCTTGGACTGTGGTCTGACCACTATCCATGAAGTCCGGATTCCTACCAGGCCAGATGCACCGCCGTCCTTTGTGCGGCAATACAAGATTCCCCTGGCGTCCATAGAACCGGTCCAGGAAATCATTGACAGCCTCTTGGCTAACGGGGTCATTCGACCCTGCAACAGCACCTTCTCGGCTCCGTTGTGGCCGGTACTGAAGCCTAATGGTAAGTGGCGACTTACCATTGACTACCGGCAACTCAACAAACAGGTCCCCTTGTCTAGGTGGCCTATGGCACGCCTGGAGCAGGAGCTTCCGAGAGTGAAAGATGCTAAGTACTTTTCCACCCTTGACATTGCGTCTGGATTCTGGACGATTCCCGTCCACGAATCGGACCAACACAAACTTGCTTTCTCCTTTGCCAACCGGCAGTACACCTTCACCCGGTGTCCTTTTGGTTATTCCAACTCGCCGGCTGAGTTCAACATCTTCTTGAACAAGGCCTGCCCCGATGCTCGAGAGCGTGGGACGCTCATCTATGTCGACGACATTCTTGTTCGTCGACGTACATTGGATGACCACCTGGCCGAGCTGGACCATGTCATGGGTCAGCTCGCGGCGGCGGGTGCTAAGATCTCTCTCGCCAAGGGACAGTGGTGCAGGTCGCAAGTTCAGTACGTTGGCCTCCTTGTGGGACCACAGGGAGTGCAGCCTCAGCTTGGCAGGATTCAGGGTGTTGCCACCATCACACCTCCGACGAACGTCTCCGAACTTCGCAGCTTCTTGGGGGTCTGCAACTACTCGCGTCAGTTCGTGGAACATTACGCTGAGTTGGCACGACCTCTGACTGATCTGTTGAAGAAGGATGTGGCGTTCGAGTGGGCGGAGCGGCACCAGCAGGCCATGGATGACCTGAAGGCCGCCATGTGCTCGGCTCCGTGCTTGGCGCTCCCCGACTGTGACAAGGAGTTCCATCTTGAGGTTGGTTTCTCAGCTCACTGTTTGAGTGCTGGTCTCTACCAGATTCATGACTGCGACAGACGTGTCGTGGCCTATGCTAGTAAGCTCTTGACTGGACCTGAGTTGAAATACTCGGACTGTGAAAAGGCTTTGCTTTCCACCATGTGGGCAGTTAAGTACTTTGCGAACTACATTGGCGGACAGAAAATCATCATTGAGACACAGCACCAGCCGGTGACCTTCCTTAACAGTCAGCGCATCAGGGATGGTGTGGTGACCAATTCACGAATCGCTTCGTGGCTGCTGGCTCTTCAAAGTTTCGACATCGAGGTGCGCTACGCCCAGAACCGACGTAGCCCTCTTGGCATGGGTTTGGCTGCGTGCCAACATTGCTCGGACGACGCCATCGCATCAGTCCCGCCAGCCAGGCCCCCTCGGGCTCTTCTAAACCGCAACCACCACTACTACGACCAGTCGTACTGTGCGGGTTTACCGACCGTATACGTGGATGGCAGTGCTTTTCGGCACGGTTCCGCGCCTTGTGCGGGCGTGGGTGTCGTCTGGGTAGACGGTGACCGCAGGGAGTCCCGTTGTTACTCTCTGGGTGGAAAGACCTCACAGTATGCTGAAGTAGCGGGGATCGTGATAGCGCTACGTAGCGCTAGGGACCATGGCTTCCGTGAACTGGTGGTTTGCACTGACTCGGACTACGCGCGTCTCAGTTTCTTGTGTCACCTACCAACATGGAAGAGTAACGGGTTCCAGACCGCTAGCCGGAAGCCCGTCAAAAATCAGGCCCTCTTCAGGGCGTGTGACATTCTGGTGTCTGCACTCGACATGCACATTTACTGGCGTAAAGTCAAAGGTCACTCTCGCGCACCCGGTCCTGAAAAGGAGTTGAACGACCTTGCAGACTCTTTGGCCAAACAGGGCGCGACCGATGGTCCCCTGTGGGTTTTCGAACCCGGGTGGCTTGATGGACATGTGTGGTCTTTCCCTGATGAAAACCAGGTGTGTGTTGTTACTCGAGCTCGGGCTGCTAAAACGTCCAACTCGGGACAACCCAAAGGTGCGGTGGCCGTTCAACCTGCCTACTCGGATACCGATCTTGTCAGTCTTCAATCCCGGGACCCTGCTATCAGCAGGATGATCAAGTACATTTCTGATCCTAAAACCCAACTACCGACTTCCGTCGAGCTTGATTCCGTTCCAGAGCTTCGCTCTCTCTTTCGTGTGCGGTCCACGCTGAGGGTCGTCGAAGGGCTGCTGATGCACGCCGCCAAGCCTCCTTCGCCGCCTGTCCTTGTTACTCCAAAACCGCTGAGGAGGGACATGATCTTGCAGGCTCATGACTCTCCATCCGCCGGTCACAAAGGCGTCAAGGCCACGTTCGGTGCCCTGTGCCAGGTTGCTTATTGGCCGGGGATGCGTCGTGATATCTCGGACCACGTCGAGCGTTGCTTGGTTTGTTGTCAGTTTCAGCCGTCCAACCCTACGCACAGAGCACCCCTACAGGAAAAGGGTGAGACCACTCCGTGGTCGGACTTGCAATTCGATTGGGTGGGGCCTCTGACCAAATCCACCAGGGGGAGTAAGTACATACTGACTGTCACCTGCGCATTCACCAAATGGGTTGAATGTTTGCCGGCTCCGGATGACACGGCTAAGACTACAGCGGTCCTCTTACTGAATCACGTTTTTGCCCGCTTCGGTCTGCCCGCGAAGGTCGACTCGGACAGGGGTACTCATTTCACCGCTGACGTGATGAAACATCTTTGGGAACTGTTGGGTGTCAAGGCTAAGTTCCACATTAGCCACCGGCCCCAGGCCTCTGGACAGGTCGAAAGGGTGAACCGCACGGTTATCAGCATGTTAAAAAAGTACGTAAAAGCTAACCACCGAGATTGGGATGTGAAACTTCCATTGGTCCTCATGGCCATACGCGCTACCCCTCACGAGTCTACAGGTGTCTCCCCGTTTGAAATGATGACGGGTAGGCGGATGACCCTTCCGCTTCACCTGCTGTATCAACGACGGGTTCCGTCCGACACAGCCCCGGCGTGTACAAGCGACCAGTACTTGCAGGACCTGAGAGATCACTTGCTTGCAGCATTCTCGTTCGCACAGGCGTCTCTGGAAAAGTCGGCTGAAGGCAGAAAAACTTATTACGATAAGAAAGCCTCACATTCCGAACTCGATGTAGGTGACCAGGCGTGGTACTACATTTTCGCTCCCAAAACGGGTAACAACAATGCAACCTCGGGGAAGCTGGCTAAGAAACTTCTGCCCAGATGGTCGGGTCCATACCTGATTACAGATAAGATCTCACCGGTCGTGTATCAGATCAAGATCGCCGACAAAAACAAGGCGCCCGTCTACAAATGGGTACACAGGGACCATATCAAACTGCACAAGGGTCCCACAGATTTGGCCGACACCAACAACAACAATCCACCGACTTCAAAAGGGGGGTGATAAACGCGTCCCGTTGGTTCCACAGATTTCTATCTCTGATTACACAAATTTGTTTGTTTGTGAGTGTACATGGTTGTCTTTCCTGTTATATGTCACGTGCAGACTTAAGGTGTGTTGGGACGGACATGCTGTGGGCTCCTGGAGTCAGGTAAAAGGCCAGGTAACAGTGAGTGGGTTAGGCCACATAGTACTGTTGTCCAAAATTTTGTTTTTTTTAATCTTTACTAATCACCATTCCTTAGAGGTACGTTAACATGAACATGATTACTAACCACTGATTTACATTTTAGTGCTGATTTACATTTCCGTTTTTTTTATAGTACCTTTGACCAGTTGATTTTAACAGTGAAAATTATGTTTGTGATTATCAATTCTTTGATTTATCCTACTGGGCTGTAACCAATTTTGCCCCTGTCCTGACACGAGTATTTACAGTGAGGATTCACTGATACCGGTTAGGGTTTCTTTCATTTTTCTGCTTCTCGCATCATCCCTTTTTGCATCTTACACAGTCAGGGCTGCATCCATTTCTTCACTTAATGGGTAATTACACTTAAAACTAACACATAGTACAAAAGGCACTCATAGGGTTAGGTTTTTATTATTTTTATTTCTTTGATGACATGAAATGCACTTTTGTCGTGTCTACATTGAAGTGCCTACACTGTGCTCTCTCTCCTCTGTTGAGCTTGTGAGGATCCTGCGTCCTGGGGGTGGATCCGTGACTCGTCATCTGCATCGACTACTCCTGAGGGTGCTCCGTCTCGTTGGCCTTGGACGACTGTGGTTCCGGCGTGGCTGCTGGGACACCTCATTCGTTGGGTTTACTGTCACCCGCTCTTCCCTTTTTGTGGATTACGATAAGTACTCTTACATAATTCAATTTTTATTTGGAATATTGCCCTGCCTGCGGATACAACAATCGATTTTTAATTGGAATACTACCCTGTTCGTGGATACGTTCAAGATTTGCTCCTGCTTTGCTTTATTGCCCGTGAGGATATGACGTTGCTGTTGCTTCGTTTATGGCTTCCATGGGGAATAATTAATAACCTGCTGACTTGTGTTCTTCCTGAGGAGTGTGCGAGACTGTTCTCCGGCGTGGGGTTCGTGCCTCACCACAGATGGCTGTTCCCTTGGGATCGCATCCGGTTCTGTTGTGAAGATTCTTCATAACTTGGGTTTGTTCAACGACCAAGTGGTCTCTTGAAGGACCACATTGACCTTGAAAAGGGGGGATATGTAAGGTTATGAAGTTCATGGTTTTCAACTCCATACAGCTGGCCCCTGGGCACAATAACACCGTGTAGAAAAACCAAGGTCGGGTTGTTCCTCAGACTGTTTACATTCCAGGAGAAGAGTCCGAAGGAGAAGAAGAAGCTTTACTTAATCAAAGTACTTTATTTGTGATTAAAATTATTAAGCAAAACAGATGTTGATCAACAATAATCAAGTGAATGATCTGTGAAATAAATATGTCATGAATTATGTTTAATGAAACCAGGACTACGGTGCAGACATACTGATCCTCATCTCCATAGAAACGCATGACACATTGTTCCAACCAATCAGAGCTTTCGGCTGCCGCAGGAGAATCTGGTGTTGACTTCAAGTGTCCAATCTACTTTACTGAAACTTATCAACAAGTCAGAGATATAAAACAAGGCAACGCCATTTTAAGTCAGTTCCATTTTGACTTCAGTTCTATTCACCATCATCCTAAAGACAAGCGCAGCCTGGCCGGATGCGTTTTCTTTAAACTAAGAACTGTGAAACAGGAGATTTTCGTCGTTTAACAACCAGACGACGTCCTTTCAAAATAAGAGCACCTGCTGACGCCGCTGAACGGTACCGGGCCGACCCTCCAGACGGGTTTTGAAACGTTGTGATCGCTGCACCGACAGCTCCACCGTACATCCGAGGTTTCCAGACCTGGCAATTCCTGATCTACTTGGGAGACCCCACTGGGTACGTACACGGCAAAATAGCGGCTCATGTCATCACTTTATAAGCCTCGTGATATCTAGTCATAACAAAGACGACCAGATTCGATTACGTCATCCTAGAGAATCTGAACCAGACACACACACTCACACACACGCACCAACACAACATCCGAATCCATTCTCATCCATCACAGAGTAGTCCTGGTAGATTGTTTAGAATTTATAATTCAGAAATTAAAGATTCTCAAACGATACCATATCTCTCTCTCTTTTCTTGTCTCAAAGTCAATACAGAGTGTTTAATTAAACTCCCTGATGATAAAAACAGCCTATTCTTCTGTTTATAAAAGTGAACTACTAACAGTGTATTAAAATACAACATTAGATAGTTACATCACTTTGATTCCGTTACACATATTATAAAGCCAGCTGTACAAACTAATGCCAAACTTCATTGTATTTCAACAAGGGGATCCAGTTATGGAATGTCATAGATTTTTATCAATATGTTTATCAATAACCCATTTCCTTTAGTGAAAAGAGAAGGAGACAATGAGCAGACAAGTCAAACTGTTATAACTGTGGCAGGTGCCGAAGCAAATTACTCGAACATCTGTTCACAGGGTTTATTTATAGAGAGATAAGAGGTAGAGAGAGTCAGTGTGTGTGTGTGTGGGCATAGGCGTCATTTTAACCGGGGACGCCGGGGACATGTCCCCGGCAAAATTTGTGATTGGCAGCTGTGTCCCCCCCACTTTCAAAAAAGCCTGCTGATGAGGATTTTTGTTTTACCAGCTCAGATCTTATACCAGGGGTCGGCAACCTGTTCCCATCAAAGAGCCATTATTACCCGTTTCCCACAGTAAAGAAAACACCGCAGTAGCCGCAGCGTTGTGGGCGGGGCCTTCCCTCAGACAGCAGAGAGCTGCTCACAACCAGGTGACAGCAGCAGGTACCGGTCGCTCGCATGGACATCGCACCCGTGGGGGATTCAACACCCACACTTTTCCAGCTGTTTTGCTCACCTCCACACCAGTCTGGTTTCTTTATGTTGCACACTCACTCTGTTTGCCTCATCTCCTTCTTCACCTCCCGCTTCTGACAGCCGATGTCGGGTTTCCAGGAGAGCAGGAGAGGGAGGGACGAAAGAGCTCGACTGAATTCATAATTTTACATCTTGACATTAGCTGTACAAAGTCTGAGTTTGATAAAGTGAAGAACAATAATTTGCAGAGGTTTATAACTGGCGCGGTGCCAGGTTTTCATTTTTGGGTGGGCCACGGTAATTTTGGACGGACCTTAATAAGCAGCGACTTAGTGAAGCAGGCAGGTCGCGCTAGAAAATTTAGTTTAAAAAGACATCATAAATGTTTTACCCCGTCATTTTTATTTCTAAAATATGAAGTAAAAACTCCCAATTTAATTTTCATTCATTTGTCATTAATATGTAGTCTACACCCGTGCGTTAAGTGGACCATCTTCCAGTAAAAGCAAAGGATCCAGCCCATCTCTCCAAATGCGTAAAGTGTGCATCACAGCCGTTAGGTGCGCCGCGCGCACCGTCAGCTACATCAGCCCAGACAAGAGCAGAGCAAATAGAGAAAGAATAGAGGATAATTCTGTCTGGATGTGGATGGAGATTACATTTTACAGCAGCCTGATCATCATTTAAATAAAACCATCACATGTCTTCTAGTCCATGCTATCAGCATTATTTGAATTGGTGTGTGTGTGTGTTTTCTACTTCCAACACTGGTCTAACCAACCAGACCAGCGTGTCCAGTAATGTATTAATGTTACAATTAAACAGTTTCACTTCATGTAGGCTAGGATTGTTTCACCTGCCATGGCCCGACCGCTTCTGCTCCACATAAACTTTGTGCGTGATCAAATGTCTCTACAGTTGCTTTCTGCGCTGCTATTCTGCCTCAGACTGGATGCGTCATGCGTGTCCATATTAGAGACGGGGAAAAAGCGCTATTCAGCCAAAGTTTAATAATTTCATAAAAAGAACATTTTTCCAAGCTCATCCATGCGCATCAGTGTGCATCGGGGTAATTATTTCAAAACAGCCAGCATCCTTGAGTTTATCCATCAAAATAAACAGTCAAATGGAAATATTTGTAACCTGCCATTTAACTGTTTTACCTTCTTGTGAAGATTGTTGCAAAGAGAAACAACTAAACTTGATTAACCCCAGAGCCATGCGCACTGCGCTGTACGTCGTGACTGTAAATGAGGGGAAATGATTTAATCGGATCCTTTTCTTTTCAACATGGTTTAATGTAAAGTTTCATTCAGTACAAACTTTAGTTACACCAATCTAACGAGACAGAGCCTGGATTTGTATTCTGAACAGTTTAAACATGTTTAAAACGGAGACATGCGTGACGCGTCTAAAATTCGCACTTGCTCCGCTATTATGGAAATTAAACTAACAAGGTGAATAACATCAAATTATTTTAGCCACAGACAACATCTCCCACACTTTTGAAAATCTTGCAACGCGCCTGGTCGCTCGTGTACGTCAAAGTTATCTTTCATAAGAAGATAATCAATAAAACGATTTATATAAAGATGATGCAGAAGTTGTAGCCCGTCTCTGCCTACAGTATTTTGATATTTTTCACCCTGTTGGTGGTTTTACTGAACAGGTACCACTTTTGTCATACGTTTCTTTTAAAAACATGTAATCCAGGCTCTCAGAACCAGAGCGCATGTGAGAAGGTTCCTCCCACTGAAGCGAGTGTTTTCCAAACCCTGTCTCTCAGAGACTTGTCACTTAGAAAATGTTCCCTGATTATGAAACTTTGGCTGAATAGTGCTTGTTCCTGTCTCCAATGTGGCGACGCATCCAGGAGCCGTCTGAGGAGAATCCCAGAATCTGACATCCTCCAGCTCAGGAAGCGCATATGATTACGCACAAGCGTGACGCGTCAACCCGGTCTCACATTAAGACCGGGTTGGACCTGTTCAGGTTTACGCAGACAATCTTTACATTTAGAATTGGCATAAAGATGTAAAATTAATGCAGTAAAATATAAAGCTTTTTATTTAAATATCCATTCATTATTTTACAAGCACAGAGAGCCGCATCAGATGGATGGAAGAGCTGCATGCGGCTACAGAGCCGCGGACCCCTGTGCTAGCCTATATTGTCCCCAGCAATTTTTAAACCCCACTCAAGTGTATGGTTATTGTCCCCAGTAATTCTGAAAACAAACTGACGCCCTCGTGTGTGGGTGTGTGTGGGTGTGTGTGTGTGTGTGTGTGAGTGGGACAAGAATGTGTCTGTGTAGGAGTAAATGAGCATGCAGAGAGGCATAGAGCTATACATTACATCCAGTTGATTGAGTCCATGATCAGGAATTAATAAACATAGATTTTTCCATAAAATTCCCTCCTGTTTATCCGAATAGGATGATCCAACAGAAGGAAGCAACAAAACATAACCAAACAAGGGCATGAAAAGAAGCAAAATAATAAGGAATTTCATCCACTTCCATTACTTGTCACCACTAACTATGAAAGCTACATCAATCACAAAAATCTAATAATAGAAGAGGAAAGGTGATCATCTCAGTAGTCATAAGGGCACACTGGTTACAAATCAATTAACTCAAGGCAAAATCAAAACAAAAATGATAAGCATCAAAACAAGAAAAATAATAAGTAAAGTAACAAACACCTAGCCTAGTGAACTAGACCAAATTCTTGCTTTGCAAAGTTTGGTCTAGGAATGCTCCACTGGAACCTCTGCAGCCGCAACAGCATTCTGGCTGGCCAATCACAGCTCTCTAGAGGGGTTTCAAACACATAAAGAGCTGTGATTGGTCCATAATGGTGGGCCAGTCATAGTGCTCTATCTGCTTAGTGAACAAATCACAGAGCTTTATCCGCTTTGTGGGCCAATCAGTGCACTCTATATGCCTGGTGGGTGGGATGATGCAACAGAGTGAAACAAGAGTATGTCACATTCATTGTCCAGTGGAATGCAGAGATCATTTGAAAGACAACGGTATAACCCGCCCCACAACTGAGAGCCGTCAATGGAGCATGGCCAGACTAAATAATACATTTATTTATCTGGCTTGCCAGGCTAACAAACACCACGATCAGATATAAAAGGTTCAGAATCATCACGAAAAGGCAACACAGCATAAGGTGCTGCAATCATATGTCTATTGCGGATTGTATTCTCAATCCTGTTGACTTGTCCAAAGAATAATTCCATACAAAGCTCAATACAAAAACAGCAAAATAGAACAACAAATATAACAATAATGATGGAATAACTGTAGTAATGATTTGAAAACATGTCAAAATATTGGTAAATTTAAATATATGATAAAAGATTCTGCAATTGAAACTTATTAAAAATGTATAAATAATAATTAGTAATTAATGTAATTAATACAATTAGAGTCATTATGGACTATGTTGGTCAGTTGTTTATTAGGATTTATTTGTGTGACTAGCAAATGTGTACATGTACATATATGTATATAATTTTTGCTTTCTTTTTTCCTTTTGTTGGTACTGATTAGCATATTTCATTCTTGGTAAACTGCTGTGATCATTCTGCATTTAACATATTTCAATTTAGATTTAATGACTTCATGGGTTTTGGGCTATAAAATGGATCAGACTCCAATCCAAAGCCTTTCTAATATTCAAACACTGAGACTGCTGCTTTGTTTTTATTTTATTTGTTTTTTTTTAAAGGGACAGAGACTTATAAGAGGTACCTCTTCATTCTGCTCCTTTTCCTTTTGTATTAATCTGCTTGTATTGTGTTTTCTGTTTTTATAAATGTTTGTGTGTGTGTGTGTGTGTGTATATATATATATATATATATATATATATATATATATATATATATATATATATATATATATGAATGAAATAAAGTTAACTAAACCTTGCTGAAGTGAAGTGAAAATGATGTGATTTTTGCATGTCACTGTCTCAAAACCTCACAACACCTACCTGAGTGATTTCACAAAATCAAGCAGGTGACATAAATGGCATAGGTGGAATTTATTTCAAGAAATGTTTCAGTTAAATATCAGAAGAATGAGAAACATGACTAAAAATAAAAGTTTTTAATAAGAAATTCTCTCATCCACTCTCAGCCTGCATGCTCTCAAGGTTTTGCTCAAGGTCTGCATTTCTATCCCTCAGCTCTTCATCTGCCTTGACTAGCATTTCAATGCCCCTTGAAATATTGTGAAGCACGCCACAGTAGTCTAGCAGGCCTTTTCTAGACTGTAGGGGAGTGTGTCTGGAAAATCAGAAATAAACACACATCAGGTGCTAGTCATGTTGGAAAAACATACTTGTTAAAGCTACAATGGCACATTTGCAAAACATGTTTGCTTAAACCTAGGGGTGGGACATTAATGCGTTAATTATGATTTATTATTTAGAAGAAAAAAATGATGCGTAAAAAATAATTGTGCAGTTAATCACAGCTTGCATTTCAAGCAAGGTGGAACCTTTGTCATTGCATGATTTACTCGTAGACAGAATATCACTGACGCACATGACAATGCACAGTGCTCTGATAATGACTACTAAAATGGAATAATTTGAAGAAATTGGCTTAATTGGACTGATGCAGTTTTGGGGAAACACATCAGCCTCTTCTCTTAACTTGTAAAAAAAATTGAGATTTTTCAGAGGTCGTCTCTGAGCTCTCCTGCTGCCAGGTGGCACCAGACACTTTAAAAAAGCCGACGTAAGCTATAGTTTTAACATTTACCTAACATCTGTGAAGAGCTGAAAGCACCAGACAGAATAACCTTTTGCTCATAACAGTAGTTTATGAAAGTAGTCAGATGAACAGCTGGGAAAATGCTCTATGTCCTCACTACTCTGTTGCAATCAAGAAACAGAAACACTGTAAAAGCTTTCTGATAACTTTCTAAACAATTATGTTGGTTTACTCTATTTATCTGAGACGAGTGACTGTCTAAACATTGCATGTGTTACTATACAGGTGCTGGCCAGTAAATTAGAATATCATCAAAAGGTTGAAAATATTTCAGTAATTCCATTCAAAACGTGAAACTTGTACATTATATTCATGCAATGCACACAGATCAATGTATTTCCAATGTTCATTACATTTAAATTTGATATTCATAAGTGACAACTAATGAAAACTCCAAATTTGGTATCTCAAAAAATTAGAATATTCTGAAAAGGCTGAATATAGAAGACACCTGCTGCCACTCTAATCAGCTGATTTACTCAAAACACCTGCAAAGGCCTTTAAAAGGTCCCTCAGTCTTGTTTTGAAGGCACCACAATCATGGGGAAGACTTCTGACTTAACAGCTGTCCAAAAGACAATCATTGACACCTTGCACAAGGAGGGCAAGACACAAAAGGTGATTGCTAAAGAAGCTGGCTGTTCGCAGAGCTCTGTGTCCAAGCACATTAACAGACAGGCGAAGGGACGGAAAAAATGTGGTAGAAAAAAGTGTACAAGCTCTAGGGATAACCGCACCCTGCAGAGAATTGTGACGACAAACCCATTCAAAAATGTGGGGGAGATCCACAAAGAGTGGACTGCAGCTGGAGTCAGCGCTTCAAGAACCACCACGAGGAGACTCATGAAAGACATGGGATTCAGGTGTCGCATTCCGTGTGTCAAGCCACTCTTGAACAAGAAACAGCGCAAGAAGCGTCTCGCCTGGGCCAAGGACAAAAAGGACTGGACTGATGCTGAGTGGTCCAAAGTTATGTTTTCTGATGAAAGCAAGTTCTGCATTTCCTTTGGAAATCAAGGACCCAGAGTCTGGAGGAAGAGCGGAGAAGCACAGAATCCACGTTGCATGAGGTCCAGTGTAAAGTTTCCACCGTCAGTGATGGTGTGGGGTGCCATGTCATCTGCCGGTGTTGGCCCACTCTGTTTCCTGAGGTCCAGGGTCAATGCAGCCGTCTACCAGGAAGTTTTAGAGCACTTCATGCTTCCTGCTGCTGACCAACTTTATGGGGATGCAGACTTCACCTTTCAACAGGACTTGGCACCTGCACACAGTGCCAAAACCACCAGCACCTGGTTCAAGGACCATGGTATCCCTGTCCTTGATTGGCCAGCAAACTCGCCTGACCTTAACCCCATAGAAAATCTATGGGGTATTGTGAAGCGGAGGATGCAATACGCTAGACCCAACAATGCAGAGGAGCTGAAGACGACTATCAGAGCAACCTGGGCTCTCATAACACCTGAGCAGTGCCACAGACTGATCGAGTCCATGCCACGCCGCATTACTGCAGTTATTGAGGCAAAAGGAGCCCCGACTAAGTATTGAGTGCTATACATGCACATTATTTTCATGTTCATTCTTTTCAGTTGGCCAACATTAGAGAAACAAACATTTTTTCATTGGCCTTTAGAATATTCTAATTTTCTGAGATACCAGATTTGATGTTTTCATTGGTTGTCACCTATAAATATCAAAATTAAACGTAATAAACATCGGAAATACATTGGTCTGTGTGCATTGCATGAATATAATGTACAAGTTTCACGTTTTGAATGGAATTACTGAAATATTTTCAACCTTTTGATGATATTCTAATTTACTGGCCAGCACCTGTAATTCAGCATTGAGGTGTGTTGAAGCTGCTAGCTGATCGGGAGCTAAAGGGGCGGATGTGTAGGTGCATCAGAGGCAGCGAGAAATGAGAAAGTTGGGTTTAGGCTGGAGATCACACCAGAAATGTTGCTGCAGGTGTGAATCTGCGGGTCTAACGTGTAACGTGAGGAAATATGGGTTTTCTGTCACAAAGGTGGTGTTGGACTCAGCTGGGTCAAAGCTGGGTCGCTGAGAACTTTCACCCACAGATTAAGACCTGAACGCCAGCGAGTCTGGGCGGAAACCATAACATCTGCCACCTGCAGTACCAGAAGAAGGAGTTCTCATGGACAAGTAGTCATAACAAGTCTTAAAACGTCCTTTCTTGATTTTAATGTTAAAGTAATCATTATCATTTTGCTCATTATAAATGTGTTTAATCAAATGAATGGTTCTTATGCTTTGGGTAATTATAATGGATTAATGAATCCATACTTAATTAGATAATGTTTGAGGATGTTTGTTACTGACCTTCACACACACTCAAACACACCCACACACAGATTCTCACAGTAAACTCCAAAACACATTTGCTGACGCACACGTTTGCTTTGAGAAGAGAAAGGCTTTTGGTAAGTTTCAGTCTTATGATTGCAGTTCGTGCTTGACAACGAAAGAGAGAGGACGTGTGAACAACCGCTAACGGGGGAACGGAGCCCACCGGCTCAATCCCCCCCCCCCCCCCCCCCCTCTCACGCTGTTCCTGCCAAGCCAGACAGGACAGCTGAATCGCAACTTCTAACGCAGACTCATACAGAGTCTTTGATTTCTGAGTGAATTAACTTAAGAAAGCGCATCGACAAAATGCTTTACCATCAACGTGTACCGAGGGCAACTCTGGACCGGTTCCGTTCGACACCTACGTCTCCCCTGTCAGCCGCTGGTGTCATCTGGATGAACCATTACCATCCTCCACGGCCCGGATCCGAAAGAGGGTCCACAAGAGTTCGGTGAGACAGAACACGGTATTTAGCGTTTGATGCAGTTCTCTGATAAGACCTAAGTTTATCCAAACCATCACTTCACTCAGACACCTGTTCTTCCTGAAGCAAAATCAGACTCACACACGTATTCATATCACAACATTCTCAATCTTCATAAATTCACCACAAGATCTATTTGATCATATCAACTGTTAAAGATTGTCCCACAAGTTGCCAATGTTGATTGTTATTCCCATGTTTGTCAATTCAAAATCATTAGTCTAGTTTGAAGAATTAAAACTTTTAATTCCCAAACTTGTTTGTTCATTGAACTGAAACACAGACACACAGATATTATCGTCAGTTTATCGATGAAAACAACCTTTGAGTCTTCTTAACAATATAAAATTTGGTTATTGATTTATTAAAAATGTATATTCCGAATTAATACGTAGCATGGTTCCTCTTTCATAAAAGAGCCTAAAACCACAACGCTACAATATGGCGAGCGTATCCAGACTTCTATATCTGCGATATATCTGATTTCAAACATCTAAAAGCTGATTTTTCACGAATTACGCCTTTTCTCTGTGTTTCACTTTGATGTCTTATTTTGAAAATAAAAGGAAATTATTCCGCTGAAGTCACTCTTCCGGGAGACGTCCTGGTGGAAACTTGACGGTGGAAGATCTCCGATCTCAAATTGTCCGCAAATTACAGACAGTGCTTTGATTTATCCCATCTTCGCCTTCGGAGCGAACGTGTGAGTTGTGCTTTTGACTAAATTCTGCCCATGTTGACGCGACGCCGCGCCTCTAATCTCTTCAGGTCGGAAAGCTACATTTCCGCTCTGAAACTTGCTGGGTGAGCTACCGTGAGCAGCTTATCCTCAAATGCTAAAATTAAGACTAAATTCTCCGAATTCTCGGACACCCTTCGTCTCAGTGTGTTGACACTGTGGGCGAGCTATTGTGGAAGATATTTCCATTACATAGGCGACTGATCGACACCGGATCTGTCCCGGACGACTCGTTAGCAACTACCGTTAGCTTCACTTGCTAGGTAACCGCTGTGATTCGGGTTCTATATGTCGGGGGCGTTACTGCATCCAGATTGCGTACGCTTTAAAGTCCGTTTTAGCCGCGGAGCGAGATGCCTGCTTGTTAATCGGGCAAATGTAAGTCTGGTCGCTACAGACGAAAAGCTAGACCTAGCCGGAGAGCTAAGCTAGCGAGCCACAGTTAGACAAAACGGGAACGCGTCCCATTAAATTGTCTAACCATTTCTGACACAGTTAGTCTGTGTCCTCCCGAAACCCGCATGGGCGGTGGTTCTTGTAAATCACTACGGTGTGTAGAATCGACATTTTGCTACGCGGCCTTCCGTCGGAGTAAAACAGAAGTTTGTCCGTGGAATACCATCATGTCCGCGTAGGTTTTTTTTATTTTTCTTTTGGGGCCGGTGAACGGGTCGGCATTCACAGCCTCCGTTGCTCGGTTCCATGCCTTTTTCTTCCATCTTGTGAAGTTGTGTACATTCCTTTCTCTATCAACAGCTCCTTGTTTTACCCTGTGTCATAAAGTTAAGTTGTGCAACGGGCGGTCCTTTATTGTGAGATGAATTAAGGATCTGTACCGGGCTCATACGTCAACTCAGGAGGTAAAAACGCGAGTTGCTCTGTTTTAATGAGAGATGCACGAGACACAACAAAGTCTTTCTTGTGCTGTTACACCTGGTGTAAGGTTCTCTGACGTTCTGCTTCCAGAACATGCCAAGACGCAGGAGACTGTTTACCGGCCGGGCCACGCTGGTCCCGCCGCCCGCCCGAACGGGCCCGCATTAGTCGGGTGCCGCCGGTCGGGCGCGGTGGGGACTAGTGGCAGCGGTTCGGTGCCAGCTGCTATGGGTCGGAGGTGGTTCTGGTTTGCACTTCATGACGTGAATTCAAGCAACATGCTGTTTACAGTCATAACGCTTTTTCTGTACCTTTATTTCTTCCAGGGGGTCAAAAACCCACCATCGATGTCAAGGTTTGAAAGAAACAACACTTTCTCTGCCACTTTTAATCTGAATAAATCTCTTGAGCCTATGGTTAACCTCTCTGACAAACAGGTTGTGCTTAACCCTTTGGTTCCTGATGCTTCTTCTCTGTCATCCATGTTAGAGGCTGACCATCTCTCCGGCATGGGTGTGAAATCTTCAGGCTGTGATCCACCGCTTCAGTCAGGGGTCTGCTTTACTCATCAGTCCGCCTCATGCACAAACCGGCTTGTTTATCGGGGCGTGATGGAAACGTCAGCCGCCGTGAAACACTTGTGGTCTCCGGACGGAGCCACCTTACCATTTGCAGGGTTTGTGCCCGGACATCTTGACCTTTATGTGAATGACCTTGTCGCTTTTCAGTTTGTGACCTCTGCTAATACGGTGGCCGATTCTCTTCTCCTTTCACGGGGGTGTGACTCTGTCTCTGGCCTCTGTGCTCTCTTTCCTGTGATTTCTCTTTCAGGTGACCACGACGGCGCAGTAAAACCTGCGGTTTCCAGTAGTCAAGTGGTCAGTGGCGATATTGAGGGAGCTCCGGTGGTTGCTGCGGGCATCTCTCTCACGGGCCCGGGGGCGCCACCCGGCCCGGGAGCAGTAGGTGCGTGCAGTGATGCCCTGCTCGGGGCCCCGCCTGACAAAGGGGGGGTGCCGAGTGGCACTGAGTTTTCCGTTGCGGACTTCAGGCTGTTCGGGGGAAACCCTCCTCCGAGCGGATGGGTCATTGCAGAATTCGACACTGACCTTCCATCGATTCAGCTGACAACATTGACCTCCGACCCGGAGTTAGGTGCTGCACCTTCTACGGGGCGGAGTTCTAGTCAGTCTGTAACTACTCTGGTTAAACCGGGTTTTTCTGATTCTGTGTGGGAACCTCGATCATTCTTGGGAATAAAGTATTCTTGGCTTCAGTTTTCAGGGCAGAACATGTTCCTTTCGATAGTGTCATGTCTGTATCTGATTCTAAACATGGCTAGGTTTGCTTTGACACCCGTGACACAACCATCCTTGGATCACTCCTTTTCAGAACCTCCAAGTCCAACACCTCCAGGTCTTTGGACATCTGAACACCTACTCTTTCAGCACGATTCAGGTGACAATGTGCATCTTCCTGGTAATAGGGCTTTTAAGAGCTTAAGAACTGTTTGTTATGCTTCTCCTGTCTTACAGACATGGCATAAGTTTGAGCAACAAAAGGGGGGTGGGGAGCCTCCTGCTTTGCGAGCATCATTTTCGCATTTCTAGTTCACTACTATTTCTGATCACAACAAAGTCGCCTCCGTAAAGCTGCAACCCAACTTTGAGCAGGTAAAATCAGGTTCTGATCTAACGATTAAACCATCAGCTTCACTCGAGTTCTGAACGGGACCCTCAGGTAAATTCAAACAAGTTTCCCTGTGGGTTCGTAACACCAGATACAAACAGTTTGATTACCAAATCGCTTATGAACCTGCTCCCACAGATACGTCCAAACTCGTGTCTCTGTGGGTCCGCAATACCAGATTCAAAACGCTTACTGAACAACTCTATTCTGACCAACTCTATTCTGACCGGATTCTTTTCCACTAACTGGTGGACCGTTACAAATTCTCTCGTTTGTGGGATGAATTTTTAACAAATGTGATATCCTTTGATTTTTTTTTTCAGGTTGCCTGCCTCTAGCCAGGACACCTGCTACTAACTCACATTTTTAGGGATTACTAACCTACTGATTTACATTTTTAGAATTGATTTACATCTCTGTCTTTTTATTAGTGCTTTGTGTAGCATGATTATATTTGATTACAAACTTAATTTTATTTTGTTACTATTTCCCTTAAAGAGCCACAAGCCAATTTGCCCTTCATTTTCATGATTATTTCTTTTATATATATGCCTTTAATTAGTGCAGCCTGCTGAGTTTCACATATGTGTTAGGATTTACTTTCTTTTATTTGTGTTTTGTCTGCATCACGTTTTAAATGACATGTAGAACAGGGTGCAGAACATTTCTTCTTTAGATAATTCACAAAAGGCATCCACATTTTCCCAGAGGCACCCATAGATAGGTTTTGATTGATTTCTTTGATTTGCATCAAATGCTATCTTTCGTGTGGGCTGTCTATCTTTGTCTCCTTCTCCGAGCTCGTATGGACTACATCCCATCAGAGGGGTCGTCTTCACCATCCTTCAACTGGTTTCCTGTCGCATGGGGTTTCGGTCGTGGTTCGAGATGGGTCGAGGTCTGCGCTGGGCTTCACTGGGATTACGCCTGAGGAATACATCACCTGCCCAGCTCCGTGTGACACACGAGCTGCTTATCCTTTGAATACCTTTGCATTATTGCTGATGAAATTAACTGCTATTGAAATAGCTCTGCTTTCAAGATTTCCTAAGTGGATTACTTTACAATGATTGCAACAGTTTTGGCCTTAATCATCTGATCAGGATATACTCCCTTCTACACGAGACCTGTGAAGATGCTTCATCGTTCCTGCCTTCATCTGGGATGTCTACCTTCACGAGTACATCACGTTATTGAGGTTGTGACGTCAGGTGGCCTCTGCTTGACCACCATGTCGTCACAAAAGGGGGGATTGTAACGTGAGGAAATATGGGTTTTCTGTCACAAAGGTGGTGTTGGACTCAGCTGGGTCAAAGCTGGGTCGCTGAGAACTTTCACCCACAGATTAAGACCTGAACGCCAGCGAGTCTGGGAGGAAACCATAACATCTGCCACCTGCAGTACCAGAAGGAGTTCTCATGGACAAGTAGTCATAACAAGTCTTAAAACGTCCTTTCTTGATTTTAATGTTAAAGTAATCATTATCATTTTGCTCATTTTAAATGTGTTTAATCAAATGAATGGTTCTTATGCTTTGGGTAATTATAATGGATTAATGAATCCATACTTAATTAGATAATGTTTGAGGATGTTTGTTACTGACCTTCACACACACACGCAAGCACACACACACTCAAACACACCCACACACAGATTCTCACAGTAAACTCCAAAACACATTTGCTGACGCACACGTTTGCTTTGAGAAGAGAAAGGCTTTTGGTGAGTTTCAGTCTTATGATTGCAGTTCGTGCTTGACAATGAAAGAGAGAGGACGTGTGAACAACCGCTAACGGGGGAACAGAGCCCACCGGCTCAATCTCCCCCCCCCCCCCCCCCCCACGCTGTTCCTGCCAAGCCAGACAGGACAGCTGAATCGCAACTTCTAACGCAGACTCATACAGAGTCTTTGATTTCTGAGTGAATTAACTTAAGAAAGCGCATCGACAAAACGCTTTACCATCAACGTGTACCGAGGGCAACTCTGGACTGGTTCCGTTCGACACCTACGTCTCCCCTGTCAGCCGCTGGTGTCATCTGGATGAACCATTACCATCCTCCATGGCCCGGATCCGAAAGAGGGTCCACAAGAGTTCGGTGAGACAGAACACGGTATTTAGCGTTTGATGCAGTTCTCTGATAAGACCTAAGTTTATCCAAACCATCACTTCACTCAGACACCTGTTCTTCCTGAAGCAAAATCAGACTCACACACGTATTCATATCACAACATTCTCAATCTTCATAAATTCACCACAAGGTCTATTTGATCATATCAACTGTTAAAGATTGTCCCACAAGTTGCCAATGTTGATTGTTATTCCCATGTTTGTCAATTTCAAAATCATTAGTCTAGTTTGAAGAATTAAAACTTTTAATTCCCAAACTTGTTTGTTCATTGAACTGAAACACAGACACACAGATATTATCGTCAGTTTATCGATGAAAACAACCTTTGAGTCTTCTTAACAATATAAAATTTGGTTATTGATTTATTAAAAATTAATATTCCGAATTAATACTTAGCATGGTTCCTCTTTCATAAAAGAGCCTAAAACCACAACGCTACAACCGCTATCCCCTTTTTGACGTGATAGCGGGACTTCCCATGGTCCACTCACCTGTTTACTGCTCACCTGTTTACCGCTCAGGCATCCTATCATTAATTCCTCCTCATAACCTTTTATCTTCCTATCATCCTCCAACTGGAATCAGTTAGTGTATTTGATCATTCATCTGGTGGTAAAAGTTAGTAAATTTGGGTGCTAGATCAAATTTGTGCCTGTTCCAGTGTCGTTTTTAAGGACTTTTATTTATAGATATTATACTACATCAGCGGTTCCCAAACTTATTTAGCCGCGCACCCCCTTCTATGTCCCGACCATGTTGATGCACCCCCCAGCCTCACATCTGGGCATGGCTATATATATATCAGACGTCAAGTTAAACAGTCATTCGACAGACAGGGTTAAAAAAATATGATCAACCTTTTTCCCCATCACTTTCAATTTTTAAATAGTAATTAATAAACATTCAATACCATTACAATTTCCTTTGATTTAATTTTAAATAAATATTTAGAGTGCCCAGGTAGCACAAAAAAAAGCAATTTAACGGTTTTCTTAAAGTAGGAACGTTTAACCTGTGCGGCCCGAGCGCTCTCCTTCCTTCTGCTCTGCGTAAACCTGAACTGATCACCTACTTGTGTGTAATCAAATGTCTATAGGGGAAAAGATGGAAAAGCTATGGCCATGAGGTTCACTTTTGCCTCAGACCGACTTATTGCCGTTTTATGGTGTGGCTGAATCTGCGATCCGCTGCCACGCGGACTGGAATAACAAATGCTGCAGTAACATGAGTTGTAGTCAGGTTCATGAGGAGTCACTGGCTGGAGCGGACTCGATTTTAATACGTCATCCCAAAATAGAAGCTAATATCTTAATTTGACCTTGAATGAAAAATGTTGTTATAAAACCTCTTAAAAAATGTTATCACGGAGGAGGCAGCACTCATTTCTGCCTTCAGTCTGACGGCACAGCGCCGCGCAATGCCGGAGTTTGCGCAGCGTGCGTTTGTTGAATCAGTATGTGTGTGTGTGTCTGTGTGTGCGGCAAAGCTCCATGAGCCGCTCAAGTCACTGCATCTCTTTATTGGCGCTTTTTAAACCAATGTTGTTAAATTACTTCTGCCCAGCCCAGATGTTCTCACTTGTGCACCCGTGAGCCGTGGTTCCGCTGGAACGCCTCTGACCTCTGACAGACGCACTCTGAACTTCAGATCTTCAGCGCGCTGTTCATAGCCTGACACGTTTAGAATGCTGTCCCACGGTCAGTGTGCTAATATAATAGTATAATAATGCTAAAATGCTCAGATGGGAATCATTTCTTGATTTATTTTGTTACATCCACAATGTTCTGTGTGTGAGGTTTACAATGTCAGAACACCTGCATGAGACAGGTGTTAATTACAATCTGCCAGAATGACTCACCACCTTCAGATTTCTCCAACATCGTTAAAAATGATCAAATACGGAACATATCTTGCTATTGACAGCGTGCGCAGGTCAGAGTGTTGAAGCTCGGAGTGCATTATTATGAAGCTAGGGCACATGCGGAGGACACACACACACACACGATGAATATACTTGTTTTCAATTACATTCATTGGGCCCACCCACTTACTTTTTCTTAGGCCCACCCACAAATGAGTTTCTGGCTACGCTAATGGTGACATATGACAGACTTCTCTGAGCTCCGCAGCCATTACACTTTTCACCTCGTACACCCCCTAGCGGCAGCTCGCGCACCCCTGTGGGTGTGCGCACCACACTTACGAAATCCCTGTACTACATTATGAGTAATAGAAATGCTAATAAAAACATCCAATTATACAAACAAGTGAAACTGGAAAAATTATACTCTGGTGCAAAGTCCATTTTTTTCTGTAATTCAACTAGACAGAGAAACTAAGGAAACCTTTGCAGGTGTTTTCTATTTGCAATTATACATTTTACGCAAATAAAGAAAGCTTTAGTTTACAGTAATAATAATCATGTCTAATGTTTGATTCTTTGACTCGTTTTTCATTAAAAAATTTGCTCTGAAGGCACATTTCCCTGAAAGATTAAAATGTGATTAATTAAGACTAATTAGTCACAAAGCCTCTAATAATTTGATTACATTTTTTATTCAAGTCCCATCCCTACATTTTTTCATGCCTCTCAACAACATTCTAACATAGTATAGCTACAAGTATGCTGTGCAGAAAAAAAAAGAATAATAACAAAGTGGTTCTCTCATATTTGTCTTAAAACCTCCACCAATGTCCCCGTCTTCCCCAGAACATTTTGGAAGTTCTGTCGGAGGTGGGAATTGAAGCTCCTTCTGACAGGAGACAGACATTCCCAGCAGACCCTCGCAATACGTTTGAGCCTGCCAGGTCTGACCAGCATCCTCCCCACCATCTGAGCCAACTCACCACCAGGTAGTGGTCAGCTGACAGCTCCGTCCCTCTCCACCCGAGTGTCCAAGACATGCGGCCGCAGGTTAGATGAAACAACAACAAAGTCGATCATTGAGCTGCGGCCTAAGGTATCCTGGTGCCAAGAGCACATATGGACACCTTTATGTCTGAACATGGTGTTCATTATGGATAATCCATGACTGGCACAGAAGTCCAATAACAAAACACCACTTGAATTCAGATCAGGGAGGCCGTTCTTCCCAACCACACCTCTCCAGGTCTCACTGTCATTGCCCACGTGAACATTAAAGTCCCCCAACAGAAAGAGGGAGTCGCCGGAAGGAGCACTCTCTAGCACCCCCTCCAAGGTCTCCAAAAAGGGTGGGTAGTCTGTACTGTAGTTTGGTGGATAAGCACAGACCACAGTCAGAATCCGTCCCCCCACACATAGGCGGAGGGAGGCTACCCTCTCACTCACTTGGGCAAATCCCAACATACAGTCACCGAGATGGGGGGCAACTAATATGCCCACCCCTGCTCCGCGCCCCTCAGTGGGAACAACTCCAGAGTGGTAGAAAGTCCAACCCCTCTCAAGGAAACTGGTTCCAGAGCCAGAGCCATGTGTTGAGGTGAGTCCGACTATATCTAATCGGAACCTCTCAACCTCACACACCAACTCAGGCTCCTTCCCCACCAGAGAGGTGACATTCCATGTGCCAAGAGCCAGCTTCTGTAGCCAAAGATCAGACCACCAAGGTCCCCACCCTCGACTACCACCCGTCACACACTGCACCTGACCCCTTTGGCCCCTCCCACAAGTGGTGAGCCCATGGGAAAGGGGACCCACGTTTCCTCTTAGGGCTTTGACCGGCCGGCCTCCATGGGTGAAAGCCCAGCCACCAGGTGCTCGCCATCGTACCCCACCTCCAGGCCTTGCTCCAGAGGGGCACCCCGGTGACCTACGTCCGGGCAAGGGAACATGGTTTCCATTTATATAATTCATCATAAGAGGTCTTTGGGCTGCTCTTCGTCTGATCCCTCACCTAGGACCTGTTTGAAGGTGACCCTACCAGAGGCAAAAAGCCTCAGGCAACTTAGCTCCTGGGTTCATTGGGACAGTCAAACCCCTCCACCACGGTAAGGTGGCAGCCCAGGGAGAGGACCTGGACACTGAATTACTTCACATAAAAATAGACCTGGTTGCTGTTCTCTTATCAGAGGTTACAGTTACACAGCAACGCTGGCTTCAGGCTTGGGAGTTTGCCCAATTGGTGGGTTGCAGGTTCGATCCTAGCTCCTTCCAGGGAGTTCTGCTGTTGTGTCCTTAGGCAAGCACTTCACCATCCCTGCCTGTTTGTCTGGTCAGAGAGGCCGATGCATGGCGCCCTCTCTTCTGTCTGGGTGCCCCAGGGTAGCTGTGGCTACATTGTAGCTCATCATTGTGTGAATGGAGGAATGATACACTGTGGTATAAAGCATATTGGAGTCCTCTGACTCTGAAATGTGCTACACAAGTGCAGGTAATTTTTCCTTTAAATATATACTTTAGGAATTTATGCAAACAGAATGTTGTTTAACCCTCCCACTGTCCTAATGGGTGTGGCCCCACGAGGAAAGTTGATCATTGAGCAGGGTTGATGGTTTATCCCTTGGGTCCATGTGGCAGGGGTGAGGAGTGAGCACCACCTCACCCCTGCCACGTGGACCTCAAGGGATAAACCATTAGTCCTGCTCAATGGTCAACATTTTTCCTCGCAGGGTCACCCATAAAGGCAGTGGGAGGGTTACACCAACCCACCTGGGAACAAGAAAACTTCACTCCTACCAAGGTTGGCTATATCTAGAGGAACATCTGTTTATATTCACTGCAGCTCTGTCATTGGCTAAATAAGAAAGGAGTTATAACATTTTCCTTTCTTTGTGTTTGTAATCATGAAAGGTTCAACACTCGTGATTTATGTCACCTCTTCAGTGGTTTAGCAAAAAGACAAAGAACTTAGAGAGCTGTTTTTTTAGTTTATAATAAAATAAAAAAATATAAACATATAAAATCATCTATGATGTTGTTTTGTGTGTTTCGTCCAAAGAGAAGGATGACTTCCATCACTGACAAGTACTTTAATATGTTTCTGAAGTATTCTGCTCAGTATAAATGGTAATTCCCTTGCTCGAGTCACATTTCAGACTGAACTCTTATTGTATCAGACTATAATGTCTTAGTGACATTGGACTTCCTTTTCCATAAAGGTTAATTAAGTCTAACTCTGTCAGGAGAGACTTTGAAATAAGACCGAAAGATTCTCAGAGAAAATAACACTTAAAGGCAAAGATTAAGACGCAAGGAGAAAAAAGAGACATGTGGGAAAAATTTGGTTTGCCAATTTGGTCTCTGAAGTGAAAGAGTCGAGTTTTCTTTTCTTATGTTAGAGGTAAAGCTTTGTCTCTCTGTCTTGGTTCATTTATTTGAGTTTCTGTTCAGTCAAGCCTGACCATCAGGTCACCAGATTTTTCCCTCCTCACATCTTTCTGTCCGTTATTCTGTTGGTACTTTTGCACAGTTAAAGGGAGAGCTGAGAGGAGAGTGGGGGTGGGATTTTACTGATGCTCTGGTTTGTTTGGAAGTGGAGGAACGTCGTGTTTTCATGAAACGTAGGGCACAAATTATGCTTGTTGGGGAAAAAAAGCTAAATTAATGCATGACGAAAAAGAGTTTGATAAGATTTACAGGTTTTTTTTTCATTTTGTAGGTTTTCCTCTTGAGTCACCCATTAATTGGCATCATTGATTTTCCTGTCATCTTTGACCTGCTCCTCCATCCCTGCCGATAGAAACCCACCCCATCATGATACTACCACTGTCGTGTTTCACAGTGGCGGTAGTGATCTCAGGGTGATGTGTCACTAGCTTCCTGCCACATGTTTTACGTTTTGCTCAAAATGTTCCATTTGGGCTCATCTGATCCGATCACCTCAGGGTTTTCTTTCAACACCGACTTTCTTCTCACCATTCTAGAACCAATTGCTAAAGTGCACAACTTTCAATTATCTTGTCAAAGATTGTTGACGTGACTCTGTAGTATCACGTGGACATCAGGAGCAGTTCCACTGGATTGGCAGACTGGGGTGGTGGTCCCCATATTTAAAAAGGGGACCATAGGATGTGTTCCAACTACAGGGGGATCACACTACTAAGCCTTCCTGGTTACACCCTACATGGTTTCTATTGAACTTTCTTTAATCACTTCTTGCTTGTTCTGACAGAATAACTGTAACCAGTTTTCTTAATCCAGACTAACATCAAACCTGGAAGGGATCAACCTATGGCTGCACACAAGTGAATTTTGTAATCTAGACATGGAGAGGTGAACACCTCCTTCTCTGACTGCAGCCCTTTGTTTTCTTTTGTCGTCGATAGGATTATTGGCTGCTATTTATACATGTTCTGAGATTGCAGCCCAATAATGCCACAACTCTCATCAAAATTTTAGCAACAAGGGAACACAAAACAAAGACAGCGTCTAGGAAGGGAAGCATATTCTTGCTGGTATGAACTTGTAATATTATGAATAAATCCAACCAAAGTGTAATATTATGAATAAACACAACTAAAGCGTATTTATTCAGGGGTAGTAGATTTTTTGTTTTCTAGAAAACAGTTTTTTAACTTGACAAAAGAAAGCGCTCACCATGGCAACAGCAAAAGGTCCTTTGTGTTAATTGCGAGTACAAAATGACGGTGACCTCTCTTGATCTCGTTTATGCACTCACAAAATTAAATGGGGATAATTGCTACATTCCCATAAAACACCTCTGAAATTGCAATGACTGTAATTTTGATAATTGCCTTATCAAGGCTTTCAAAATGACTAGTTTTATTGTAAAACAGCCTAACACATGAGTAAGAGAAAGTAGCTGATACTACGGGAGGTCAGAGGTATATCTGGAAGTCTAGAATTATTATCAACAGTAAAAAAATGTTCTAGTTTTTCTTGATTTGTTAGTTCACTTAGAGTTTCTGAAATACAAAATGCATTTTCACTGCTGTTTTATATGGAAGAGGACTGAGGCCACAGAAAATAAAAGAGAAGGTAAAGAAAGAGAATTCTGACTTCAATCTTCAGAATTCTGACTTTTGTCTTCGAAATAGGATTTTTTTTCTCATAATTCTGATTTTAATCTCTGAATTCTGACTTAAATCTCCAAAATCTGATTTTTTTTTCCGAAATCTAACTTTAATCTCATAAATCTGAATTTTTTTCTCAGAATTTTGACTTTAATCTCCGAAATCTGAATTATTTTTCTCAGAATTCAGACTTCAACCTCTGAATTCTGACTTTTTTTCTCAGGATTATTTAAGTTAAAATTCAGAGATTAAAGTCCGAAGTCTCTTTCTTTTCCTTTTTTTTTTCCATTTCAGTGGCCCTAATCCTCTTCCGTAGTATTAGAATTAGTCTGCTGTCACAGAATGTTTTTGTAAATGTATTTTTAATTCATGGGAAGTCAGAATTTATCATTTTAATACCAGTTTCCTTTGTGTGTGATAAACCTGGACAGGCAGAAAGTATTGGCTGCAGCAATTTTATACTCCTCTTCGGTTCATTTTGAAGAATCGGTCTGTCTTGTTCATGTTGGCTGTTTAATTACTTTTCCACCCCCACTGGGGTTTTGTTAATGTGAAAAGCATAGCTGCCATAGTACACTGTTCTTTATAGGTTAGGCAATTTATTAAACCAGCTTTGCTTTAGTTACAAGAGCTTATCTGTTTAGTTTGCAATTACTGAGCGAGGACGCTGTGTTTAGCTCTTAGGCTCACTCATTTGTTTTTCTCTCATTACAGTCCACCTTCTCTTTGTTCTCTTTTATTTTCAATTCATCAGCATGACTCATTATTTCCTCTCTCGGTGTGTTTCCAGCATCTTTCCTGCGATGTGTTTTCTCCCCTTTGCAGTCACTTTGTTTTACCTCTCTGGCCTGTTTAAACAGAGTCTCTGCCACAGCTTTAGGCCCGCCTTGATTTATAACTTTGATTGTAATTTCTGATTAACAACCACCTCACATTTAACCAGAGAGATTTAGTTATTGCTCCTCTTTCTTTGTTACTCCTCCTTTTTGATCAGTCAATTCTTCAATTGCTGCCATTGTTTTTCTCGAGTTAGTTTCGCCCACTTCAAAGCAGGTTCTGAGTGTATAATCTATCTTAATCCAGCCAATAATACATTTATGGTGTTTGTTTTTGATTATTTTGTGTCCAGCATGCTGCTACCTAAAGCTTGATACAAGCCACAGAGGAGGATTCTCAATTCTTCTAAATCAGGTCAGAAAAACCGGTTTTAACAGGACTTTTAAAAAATCTGTCTCACAAAGATGAATCAGAGCGCTACACAGAACTAGTTAAAAAAATATGGACAGAATGAAAGGAAACAAAGTTAATGTTCACATTTGAATCCTGTTTCCTATATTTTTGCTTTAATTCAAGAGCTGCAGACAAATGCAGATCAAACTGTTGAGTGGTTTTAAGTTTTTATTTTTACTGGTTTAGTCTTTATTTTTTAGGTGCAGCGTGCTGTTTGGTTCTGGATGACAATGCCATATGAGGAGCAAATGGTGAGGCTTCCTTTAAAAGCAGAATGTGTGGAGGGAGATAAAGTGACAGGCAGCTCAGAGGTTATTGTGGCCGTATCTCGCAGACAGGATTATTTGTCCTGTGGGCATTTTTACCAGACATCTGGTGAACTTGCATCAGATCCTGCAGGGCCTCACGTCTGCCTCCACTCCCCTCAGGTGACCCTGGATCAACAGGCTGGGATTTCCATATTTTACAGAAGAATGAGAGGTGTAGCTTTTGTGCCACAGTGTGCGTTATGAGGGTTAAAGCACTAAGAAGAAAAATAAAAGCGGGAGAGAGAGACTTGAAGATCTGCCTGGACTTCTGAATCTCTACTTGCAACCTAAATGTCTCACATTCATATATATTATGTGATAAAAATTGAAGTTAATGAAAATGCTGTTTCAGTATCCACACACCCACATAGTCATTTGAATCTCGTGAAAATTCTACAGATCAGTTATAACGGCTCAAAATTGTTTTATTTTTATCACTGAATCAAAAAAGGACCCTTAAAGAGCAAGTTCACCGAGAAACTGTTTTAACCTATTTTAGAAATAGAACCGGTAACCAGGTGTGCACATAAGTGGTCCGCAGGGGCGCATGCTCTGTCAAAATAAACAATGCACACCTGAAAAAAAGCTGCAGCATGCATTTGTGCACCTAAGAATTCATGGAGGAAGGAAGACATTTTTGGAGCATTTTAAAGATGTCCAAGAAGCAAGCTCCATTAAGTAATTATTTTGGTGCTCCTCCGCCTCCAAAAAAACGTCAGACTGAGTCGGAACCGCAAAAGAAAAGAGTATTCGCGGAGAAGTGGCTGCGGGGACGGGGGGGATCTGTCCCCCCCAGATTCAGATGGACTCAGATACGTCCCCCCACCCCAACCAAGGCCAGAAAGAAAACAAAATCAGAGGTTAAGCGCTTGAAGCTCCTTTTTCCAGTTACATTGAATGCAGCATGACGTAAACAAACACCGACTCCAGGGGCGCCAAAGTGGTTGCTGCTAGGATGCAGGATGAAGCGAAAAAGGCAAGCAACGATTACTGCGTATTTAAAAAAAGACCAACAGTGTAAGCAGGCGGGACCGATCTGTCTGTTTATGCATGTTGGTTATAGTTTCTGTACGTTGTTGTCAGTGTTGGGACTTACTCTTTCTAAGTACCAAAGCCTCATTGCTGACTTTAACAAGTCTCATCTACAAATACGATCCCTCATGAAGTTACTACTTTACACCAGAAGATAGTGGAGATGTGTAACCTTCAGGCTGAGCAAAGTTTGGGAATTTTTAGAGCTTGAAAATGACACGTCTCACCTTTATGTTAATATTGTTTTATTTGATGCACTCCACTCTGAACTGCACTAATCCAGCAACCGCTGCATTGTAATAACTAGTATTAAAGGTGAATACACCAATATTTGCACAAGATTAATTTTTGTTTTAAACTCTCAGTGACACACTTTGCAGGGGGATTGGCATTTAATTTTTCTTGGCGTCTGGAAAAACATCTCCTTCTGCCCCCTTTATTTGACTTTCTGCCCCCTGTATTTTGGTCCAAGATCGTTACTGGGCTGGCTCTATTAAAAACCTTCTACAACCCTGCTTAGTAGACTTAATGAAGTATTTTTAAGCCAGTATAAAAATGACTGAAACACAAATTTACATATTTGGCATTACTGACCAATATCTTTCATTTAATTTATTTGTTAAGAACATCAAGATGGATTACAGTGAACATTATAATAAAGTACATTTTTCTAGTGCAGATTGGAGACAACCCATAGAAGCACTGATTTGATCTCATTTCAGAGAAAAATAGAACAGGTCAGATGCACCTAATAAATAAAATTACTAACATAAACTCAGGAATCTGTTCCTTTAGCCTGGCCTGCCAGACTCCTCCTCGGTTTAATTCTGCACAGAGAAAGAGTCTGGGAACTCTCCTATTCAAATAACCCCACCCCGTGAGAATTCTAACCGAGCCAATCAGCGCTGAGTATCATACATCACACACCACAACGCCGAGTTTTGTCATAAACATGACTGAAGTGGAGTTCGCTGCGGCTCTTTCCTTTGTTCTAAATGATTTGAACATGTCTTTAAAACCACAACAAGTAGAAGTGCTAAAAGCCTTTTTTCTAAACAAAGATGTTTGCGCTGTCGCCAGACTCCATTTTTACCACAGCTAAAAGAACTACAGCGTTGCGGACGTCACACACAGCGATGCTCAGCTTCTTCATAAACAACGAAGACAGCGGCGGAGTTTGCTGCGGCTCTTTCCTCTGTTCTAATTGACTCAGATATCTTTAAAACCACAAGTAGAAGTGCTAAAAGCATTTCTTCTAAAAAAAATAAAAGATGTTTGTGCCGTTGCCAGACCCTATTTTTTTTTTACTACAACTAGAAATCTACCGCGCCGTGCGGTACTGTCAGGATTTCCTTCTTTTTTCTGATTGGTAATTATTGAGCTTTCTAGTCCCGTCCCTCAAGTGCCTGTCTGCCTGTGAGTTACCAGACTCATTCTCTGTGCAGAATTAAACAGAGGACGAGTCTGGCAGGCCAGGCTACTGTTTCTTTGCTTCATTGTTCTGGTGCTGAAAATGTCACTAATGCGGATCAAAGAAGAACCACAGGTGAATGCATCTCTTATTTATTATTTAGAAATTAGTGGGTGTGGTTTAAATCAATACATTATTTTAAATCTGGAATTGATATGGATTGATCAGAAGTTGCTATGTGTATTGTTTATTTGAAAACTATTTACAGAGCAGCCTCAGAATTTAGATTAAATATTTTTGATCACAATAGTAAAGGAACTATTACAGAACAAGTTTTTCAGTAAAATCAAAACATTATTGTTTAAGTGCATGAATTAATGCATCTGAACTCATGCTGTAGGAACTAGGAAATATGAAATACTTGGACCATATACAACCTTTTTTTAATTTTGATTTGATTTAACTGATTTTTTCCTAACGTTGTTGGCATTTTTCCCCACACACAGTTAAACAAAACAATGTTGATTAAGGTGTGTGTGTGTGTGTGTGTGTGTGTGTGTGTGTGTGTGTGTGTGTGTGTGTGTGTGTTTGTGTGTGTGTGTGTGTGTCACCCCGCAGCAGCCCGTCCACGGCTGCAGGTTCCGGATACAAGGGGGAAAGCAAGCAACTCATGGACCAAAGAACAGGCAGGGGAACCACTTAACACTAAACCAGTTATTTATTTGGAGGAGCAAAACACTGCTAAAAGTTCAAGTCCTTTAGAGGCTGAAGAAGTAAAAACATAAAAGCAGTCCTAAAAACAGTCTAAAACATCCTGTGCAGCACCAGGGACGGGAGGACGACGCTGGAGCCATAGCGGCAGCACAGACAGGTGTCATGGCGGGTGGAATTCTTTTGATCCACGACATGCAGAATCACCACAAAACACCGGCAAGTAAGTAGAACGTTCTTTAATATTAAATGAGAAGAACGGGAACAGACGACGTGCAGGCTGGCAGCAAGGTTCCAGGAGAGGATTCTGAGGAGGGAGAAAGAGTGAGTATATGGAGGGAATGATGGAGGATAATGTGAGGAGGAGAGCTTACTGATGTAGATAGTGGTGAGAGCCTCAGGAAGGGCTAGGTCAGGTCCGGGTGAGCAGGAAGGCTCCAGAAGGAGGAGGAACTGTTGGATCGGAAAGGAGGTAGGAGCAGAGGCTTGGTGGGTGCAGGTGAGCGGCTGAGAGCGGGCGACCAAGGGAGGAGACAGCGTGATATGAAGTGCAGAAATCCGAACTGGTGTTGAGATGGTGGAGTGTGGAGTGAAACCTGGAGCAGAGCAGGGAAGAGAAGTCAGGGTCTTTTCTGGTCGACAGGAAATCTAGCAAATAATTCTCAGGATCTGGTAACAAACAGGAACTAGAAGAACACAGGATCAAAAACGGGTCAGAGGCTAGAGACCAGCAGGGAGCTCACCACGGACCGTGACAACAGGTTGCTGCAGGAGGTTGACTTTGTGCCTGTCAGCCAAAGGACAAGGTGGGGCAGACTGGGTCCCGGCTACGTGGGTCAACACGGGTCAGCTGGAGCCAAGAGGTGGCTCCTTGTATTGGACACCGTTGTTTTTAAAAACCCAGTTATGAGCATATCCGGGGTTTTGGCGGTGTTTACAAGGACCTGCGGAACCGGGTTATTGTGAATATTCGGGTTTTAAAAGGGTTCCTGGCTGCATGTAAACGCACTGACTGAGATCAGACACAGTATCTTGGCAGACAACGTTACCTTTGCAAATATTCACAGTGTAAGCCTAACAACAATGTCTAGAGTCCTGAAGAAACATCAGGTCAGGATGAAACGTTTGTTCACTGTTCCTTTTGAGAGGAACTCTGAGCATGTCAAGCAACTCAGGAACCAATATGTCCAGGTAAGAACTGTTACAGTAATGAACAAAACCAACACACACAAAGACAATTTGTACACATTTACTACAGTAATGTAACAGCTTATGCTGCCTTGTGGATTGTTTTCAGAGAGTCATGGAGATTGAAGGCATGCAAACACACCACATTTTCATCTATGTGGATGAGGCAGGTTTCAACTTGGCCAAAACACGGCGACGAGGGAGAAATGTGATTGGGAAGAGAGCCACAGTGAATGTCCCGGGCCAGAGGGGTGCCAACATCACAATGTGTGCAGCAATATCCACTGATAGACTGCTGTTACACAGACCAGTAATTGGGCCATACAACACTGGACGGCTCCTTGCGTTCCTGCATGATCTCTATGGAAGGGTTGTGCTAGGTGAGGAAAGGGATGTGGACAGACGGAATCAGCCAACATATATAATTGTATGGGACAATGTGGCATTTCACCACTCCCATGCAGTCACAGAGTGGTTTGTGGCCCATCCCAGAATGGAGTCACTTTTCCTCCCACCTTACTCTCCATTCCTCATCCCCATAGAGGAATTCTTTGCCTCATGGCGGTGGAAGGTGTACGACCATCATCCACATGATCAAATGTCCCTTCTGGATGCAATGTATGCTGGATGCCTGGACATATCAGCAGTAGATTGCCAGGGATGGATCAGGCATGCCAGAAGATTCTTTCCTAGGTGTATTGCCCTAGATGACATAAGATGTGATGTGGATGAGAACCTGTGACCAAATGGAGAAGACCGAGTAGATTAGCATATTGAATCTGTATCAGTGGATGTTGTGTTTACAAAGTCTTGTGTTTTGGAATTACTTGGTGCAAAAACAAATATCATTAAAAATGAACAACATGAAATATTGACTAATTCTGCATCATGTCTGATTATTCCAGTAACATCTATTGGAAGTATGAACAGAGATGTGTCCTTGTTTTACACAAGAAAATGTAATGCTACATGTTGTTAGTGTTTTTTAGGTCTTTGTTTTGTGGGTGACTAAGTGTGTTTGTCGGCTGTCAACCTCTGCTAGTGTTCTGGAGGAATGTGTTTATTTGAGACCTGAATGAAAAGTTTTGGTGGTTGTAGTGCATTTTGAATGTGAAATGAGCTGTTTTGCCAAGCTGAAACTCAGTTAGGAGAACTGTGTGAAGTGTCTAGCAACAGTGACATTAGTATTGAGAAATGGGTCCTAACGTCTGTAAAAAAAACAACAAAAAAAAACTAAGTGGTTAGCAACAGTGTTCAAGCTGATCGGAAAGTGAGCAGTTTAAGCTCAAGTCTAATAGGCCACGTGTCAAAGTTTCCTCGGGCAAGAAACTAAAACTCAAATGTTTCCTCATGGGTGTGATATAGTGTAGCCAACCACTCCTCAGGAGCAGGGCAAATGCTGAAAATCCAGTATATTGTACTTTGGTACAATTATTGCAGCTAAAAAAACACTTACCATATCAGAAAGGCTTATACACACTTTGAAGTAAAATAATGTAATTAAACATAAATTAATAAATAATAAACTAAATTTATTAATAAACTAAATTTCGTAAAGTACCATCTTTAAGCATCTTCCTGGAATGCCACATTGCTAATGTGTTCAAATGAAGTTTGCATCAGAGGCTTCAACATGATACAACAGCAGTAACATACACGAGTCTAATCCCTCTGCACAGACAGAAGCAACTTTTAAAAGCCAATTCACAGTATGGTATGGTGTGTGTGTGTGTGTGTGTGTGTGTGTTTGTGTGTTGGTGTGCGTTTGAACGTGTCTACGTGTGTTTGTGTGTTGGTGTGTGTGTGTGTGTTTAGGTAATGTTATACTTTACAGGCTGAGAAACAGTCTTGTGGAGAGACAGATTGGTTGTAGGGAGAATATCTTTGAGATAAGACAATCCACTTCATGATGGGAAAATGGGTTTAGAGAATTAACCCAGTAAGAAATGGAGCCGGCTTGAAACAGGAAAAATATAGAAAGCGTAAAAAAAATGAAAGTGATTGTCCTGGGTGGCTTAGCAACAAAGTGTGACCCTGTCAGGCAGCCCCCCCCCCCCCCCCCAACTCTTTTCTTCTATTTCAGTTTTTTTATGTTGCCTCCGAGTCCTCAGGGTAGAGGGACCAAAAAGACTGAGAGAGATCCATCAGTGTCTGCTAAAATGCCTCGGTGCGCCATAAATAAAGGAAGTGGAAGAATTATGAAATTAAATCACTTTTGGTTGTTAATGTCACTGCCTACAGACAGACATGAAATACACAGAGTGTTTGGCTGTTCTGCTTTCTCCTGGGGTCCTGCCAGCACTTCACCACTTGATGGCCAGTCATAGTATGATATATGTTTATGAGAAAAGAACAGAAAAGATGCATAACTTTGTTTTCTGTGCTTTGTATTCAAGTTGAAATAATATGTAATGAAAAGAAGTGTTATCTGTGTGACCTCTGCTGGAAATTGCCTCGTGAGTCATGGCAACAGCAATAGACCAGAAGAAAATGTAGCTACTAAAAAGTATTTTTAATACAGTTTTGGTCCTTAACTTGGAAACACAGCTGTGTGTTGTGGTGTTTTGGTGTTTATATGTTTTCAGTTATTTACTTAAGCCGTGGAGTTAAGTTGTGTTCTTTGCTGATTGCTGTTGGGTTAGGGCAGCTGTGGCTACAGTGTAGCTCATCACCATCAGTGTGTGTGTGTGTGTGTGTGTGTGTGTGTGTGTGTGTGTGTGTGTGTGTGTGTGTGTGTGTGTGTGTGTGTGTGTGTGTGTGTGTGTGTGTGTGAATGACTG
The DNA here is from genome assembly GCF_043380555.1 of Nothobranchius furzeri. Lineage (NCBI taxonomy): Eukaryota > Metazoa > Chordata > Actinopteri > Cyprinodontiformes > Nothobranchiidae > Nothobranchius > Nothobranchius furzeri. The sequence continues at coordinate 94,027,537 of NC_091741.1, read as the reverse complement.
ATTGTGTTGTAAAGCACCTTGTGGGGTTGTAGAACTTTAGAAGGCTGTACATAAATACAGGTCATTTGCCATTTTTACCAGCCATTCCACCTGTTTTCCATTTTTTCATCACAGCCAATACTTTTTCCAACTTCTGGTGAGGTCATCCTGTTACCTACTTTATCTTAGCTCTGTTTTGCACTCCCTTTAGTTTCCTTAGACTTGACATTACGCTGGGAATTCTGTCTTACCTACATAAAATATCTCTTTGTGACTTTGATTTTGAGCCACTCCATTTGTCAAAGACACATTGCATGTTTTACTTTTGCTGCCTTGACATCTTGATTTTCTGTTAAAATCTTGTTTTGTTTTTTTCTCACCAAGCCACTTAAAGTCTTAAAACCCAACACATACATGATGCACTGCCTGGCTAATGAAGATGTTGCCTACTGGTTCTAACAGTGCAAAGATGAGCCTCCTGTTGGATTATTACTGAATGTGCAGTTATATTTCAGTTGGCAGCACATTTTTAGCCCAACTGATGCAATGAGAAGCTTCTCCTTTCCTATTTTTTATTTTTTTTTCTGTGTCCTGTCTGGCTGTGAAGCAAACAGAATTGATGTCTGCATGCTGGTGACAAGCCTTTGTAATGATTTAAATTACATGTTATTTAATAAGCCAAAAGGCGTAGGATTCCATAGGAAATATGAAATCAACCTTATGGATCTGTGAGGTTATTTTAAACCAGAAGAATGGAATTTTTTAATGCAGGGATTAGATTACAGCTTCGTATTCACTCAGAGAACACAAAAGAGAAAGAGTCGCGTTTAAAAGTTTATAGATTTATTACTAAACAAATTAAATTAGACTGACTTTAAACACTAAATGTATGGTGTAACTAAGGTGGATGAGACAGTGAATGGGGTGAGGTGTAATGTTGCTCAGAACCAGCAAATCCGAAGAAGCGATTAGTTCTGATGGGAACTGAAGTTGATGTCTTCGCGCTAAGCTTTGATTGGAAGTTTCATAAACACATTTGATGCCATTTGTCAGCCTACATACCCTTAGTGGAAGTCCCCTTTAGATCACGAATGTCAAAGTCCAGCTTGACCTTTTCTGGAACCGAAGCCGGTAGGAAAAGCAGCGGTTGCCGACCAGACCAGTCTGTGAGATACTTCCGGGTCACGACAATTTTGTTGGCGTCTGGTGAGACCCACCTGGGTCGTGAAGGTTTCAGCTTTTATTCTGAAAGGAATCGTTGCAGCGGTTGTTACAGCAACAGATTTTATCCAGCTTGTCCTTTCGGCTGAAGAGGAGAGTTACGGATTGGCCACTTCGACACTTCTCTAGAACGCTTTGAACTGGCGTTAGAGATGACATGGGCATAGTTTTATACTTCGGATGTTTTGGTTTATGGTCGAATGAAAAGTTGACAGATTTTGCCAAACACCATCAAAACCATGCCTCTGTCAGATCTGGCAGATTCTTATTGGATCAGTAAAAGTAATGTGTCATGTCTTTTAACGCTACATGAGATCAGTCCTATTGGAACATTTGAAGTCATATTACTCATCATATTCTATAGGATTTTTACTAAAGTAATTAATATTTTGATTTCACAGATTGGTCACATCTTATTTATTGACTAACACTTTGCGTGATTAGCTTTATTAAAATAGATAGGTTCCACAAAAATAAACAATAATGAACAACAGTCTGCTTCTAGACGTGCAGAAAGAGAAAATAAAAATAAGGGACACAATAACAATACCACAAGATCAAGCTATCACTGCGTCAACTTGATGAAGAAATATATAATCAACATTGTTTAACTGAAAAATCACACGATAATAAATCACAGTGCATTAAGTGCCCACCATAGCCTTAAGACATGTGTTGAACGTGCCCAAGTACATTCTTATGAGAGCACCATGTGAGCACCTGTGTGTGTACACGCTCTTGTTTATGTAAGGTTTCTCTATAGGAATGTCCAATAGAGAGTGTGAGGGGCCATAGATCTGCCCCCTAAAGATGTATAGGAGACAGAGGGAGCTCCAAGTCCGAGAGATCCAGGAGCTTTCCCAGAGCACAGGAACCCCAGGGAGACTGTGACCAGAAAAGCCCCTGCCCCCTCGAGAGGCGCAGAGGATCGCCCCGGGGGGCCATAACCAGCAGCCGGGAGAGTCCCGGGAGATATCGGCGGCAAGCCCACAGGCCCGCCCGCAGCTTCCCACCCCCTAGCCGGTCGAGCCCGGGACCCAGTGACCCGGGACCCAGGGGCGACCACCCCCGCCAGGGACCCAGCAGAGCCCAGGGACCCAGACCCCACCAGGCAGTCACCGGGATTGGTCAGGCAGATGCCAAAAATCTTAAACTCCCTGACCCAGGAGCCACGACCCAGGCAGACCAAGGCACCGCACTCCACACCAGGTGTGGCAGGGAGAGGGGAGACGAAGATCTATATCATCAAAAGAAGTCCCAGGAGAAGGGAGGAGTCAAAGGCCCCACCTTTTTTGTGAAGCACCTCGTGATTTTTATCTTGAGAGGCGCTATATAAATGATATTTTCTTCTTCTTCACCTGACATATACAGTCATACACAAACAGTCACACACTCCCTCCCTCATGCTCACACATACACATACAACCAAAGACTTACAAAAATGTACGCCGGACACCCACTCATGCTCCCCATACACACCCTATTCACTCTGGTCCCTGTACTGCTGCACATGGGGTACAACCATGATCAGTTCCCAGAGTTGATGAGCAGGCTCCCTCGCCCAACGCTGAGCACAGCAACCCACCACCCCGGTCCCCAACTGGATGGCCGGATCTCCCTCCTTGCCTCCAGCCCCAGGAAGCCAAGCGACAGCAGAGGTGTGATAAGACCCCTAGTCTCCCTCCGCCTGCTCCAATATGGCATTAGTGAGTGCTGATGAGGTGTATTCCAAGGCTGTGGTGAGCGGGCAGTGTGGGCATCGTCTGGCCTATGCCAGTTGATGCCACCACACCACCCCACTTGCACCCACAGCCCTCAGTGTCTAAGTGCATTTTAAAATTTGAAGTGGGCACCGGCACTTGGGATGAGGCTGAGAAATCCCCCTGCCAAATGCTGTTGAATGTGCTCACTCCCAAGGCCCTAATTGTGTGTTTGCGTGGAATGTCACTGATGGAAGTGCTTAAGGTGCAAATAAAATTGGCGGGCAGGTTGCCACAGGTATGCAGAAATGGGGTATATACCCGCACTCCCTGACTTGTCCACCCCCCAAGGTCCTATGTGCATGTTTGTGTGATGATGTGAGGGAGCAGGAGGAGAGAAATGTGTGGAGATGGTGAGGAATGGCTGGTTGGGCTTAGCCCTCCAGGGAGCCAGCTCCCCCACTGGCCCCAATAGGCACCTCTGTTGCCAAAATGCCACCCAGAGCATGGAGACCCCAGCCCATCCTGCCAGGGCCCAAAGCAGCAGCATCACAGAGCCTCACGGAGTCCGAGGGCACCAACCCAGCCCCACCCAGGCAGAATATCTACGCCCATCCCTGCATTTGCACAATGTCTGGAATATAAAAGACATTTGGCCCTCTTCACACGCTCTCACGCTACACCTCCAATCTCTCACGCTAAACCAGCGTCTGCGCTCCCCAAACGCACGTCACACACAGTGTGTAGGGCTTATGAAAAATAAAAACAGATTATATTAATTATAGCATTAGCTACAGAACAACAAGCACACAAACAACACTTACGTAATACTATAACTGGCATTAATTCACACACAGAATCCCACTTGTATAATCCAAGCCGGTGTGCTTTTTTCCACTTTGGTTGTGAGATGGGCGGAGCGGTGAGCTCCACCTGCTGTTGAACACTTGGACTGTCCACTTATACTTGGAGGCGATTATAATTTTTTGATTAACTCTTTAACAGACAGGCTAAGTACAGCTGGGACTCAGCGCAATTGGCAATCCACTAATATAGTTAAACAGTACATGAGTGATTATGGGCTTTGTGATGAATGGCGATCTCTTCATCCTAACCGTAGAGAGTATACTTTTTTTCACACGTCCATCACTCTCATTCGCTTTTGGATTATTTTCTAGTCAGCAGCTCATTGTTGGCTGACATTTCAGATTCTAAGATACACCCCATAGTTGTCAGTGACCATGCTCCTGTTTCTTTAACTCTGGTAAACAAGAAGACAACCCCACCAAGCAAAAACTGGAGGTTTAATACATCACTGCTTAAAGATGAATGTTTTATAGAACTTTTTTAAAAAGGAGTGGGCTTTATATTTAGAACATAATGACCTGCCTTTAACATCAGCATCTATTCTCTGGGAGGCAGGAAAGGCAGTGATGAGAGGTAAAATAATATCTTTCTCATCACATAAGAAAAATCAGATATGGTGAAGACGACCCCTCTGATGGGATGTAGTCCATACGAGCTCGGAGAAGGAGACAAAGTGAGACAGCCCACACGATAGATAGCATTTGATGCAAAGCAAAGAAATCAATCAAAACCTATCTATGGGTGCCTCTGGGAAAATGTGGATGCCTTTTGTGAATTATCTAAAGAAGAAATGTTCTGCACCCTGCTCTACATGTCATGTAAAAACGTGATGCAGTGAAAACACAAATAAAAGAAAGTAAATCCTAACTGATATGTGAAACTCAGCAGGCTGCACTAATTAAAGGCATATATAAAAAAAACAATAATCATGACAATGAAGGGCAAATTGGCTTGTGGCCCTTTAAGGGAAATAGTAACAAAATAAAATTAACTTTGTAATCAAATATAATCATGCTACACAAAGCACTAATAAAAAGATAGAGATGTAAATCAGTTCTAAAAATGTAAATCAGTAGGTTAGTAACCCCTAAAAATATGAGTTAGTAACAGGACCCTGGCTGGAGGCAGGTAACCTGAAAAAAAAAACTCAAAGGATATCACATTTGTTAAAAATTCATCCCACAAACGAGATAATTTGTAACGGTCCACCAGTTAGTGGAAAAGAATCCGGTCAGAATAGAGTTGGTCAGAATAGAGTTGTTCAGTAAGCGTTTTGAATCTGGTATTGCGGACCCACAGAGACACGAGTTTGGACGTATCTGTGGGAGCAGGTTCATAAGCGATTTGGTAATCAAACTGTTTGTATCTTGTGTTACGAACCCACAGGGAAACTTGTTTGAATTTACCTGAGGGTTCCGTCCGGAACTCGAGTGAAGCTGATGGTTTAGCTGTTAGATCAGAACCTGATTTTACCTGCTCAAAGTTGGGTTGCAGCTTTACGGAGGCGACTTTGTTGTGATCAGAAATAGTAGTGAACTGGAAATGCGAAAATGATGCTCGCAAAGCAGGAGGAGGCTCCCCACCCCCCTTTTGTTGCTCAAACTTAAGCCGTGTCTGTGAGACAGGAGAAGCATAACAAAGAACAGTTCTTAAGCTCTTAAAAGCCCTATTACCAAGAAGATGCACATTGTCACCTGAATCGTGCTGAAAGAGTAGGTGTTCAGATGTCCAAAGACCTGGAGGTGTTGGACTTGGAGGTTCTGAAAAGGAGTGATCCAAGGATGGTTGTGTCACGGGTGTCAAAGCAAACCTAGCCATGTTTAGAATCAGACACAGACATGACACTATCGAAAGGAACATGTTCTGTCCTGAAAACTGAAGCCAAGAATACTTTATTCCCAAGAATGATGGAGGTGCCCACACAGAATCAGAAAAACCCGGTTTAACCAGAGTAGTCACAGACTGACTAAAGTTCCGCCCCGTAGAAGGTGCCACACCTATCTCCGGGTCGGAGGTCAATGTTGTCAGCTGAATTGGTGGAAGGTCAGTGTCGATTTCTGCAATGACCCGCCCGCTCAGAGGAGGGCTTCCCCCGAACAGCCTGAAGTCCGCAACGGAAAACTCAGTGCCACCCGGCACCCCCCTTTTGTCAGGAGGGGCCCCGAGCAGAGCATCACTGCACGCACCTACACCTCCCGGGCCGGGTGGCCTTCCCGAGCCCGTGAGAGAGGTGTGCGCAGCAACCACCGAGCCACCTTCAATATCGCCGCTGACCACTTGACTACTGGAACCCGCAGGGTTTTCTGCGTCGTCGTGGTCACCTGTAAGAGAAATCACAGGAAAGAGAGCACAGAGGCCAGAGACTAAGTCACACCCCTGTGAAAGGAGAAAGGAATTGGCCACCGTATTAGCAGAGGTCACAAACTGAAAAGTGACAAGGTCATTCACATAAAGGTCAAGATGTCCGGGCACAAACCCCTTAAATGGCATGGTAGCCCCGTCCGGAGACCACAAGTGTTTCACGGCAGCTGACGTTTCCATCACGCCCCGATAAAGAAGCCGGTTTGTGCATGAGGCGGACTGACGAGTAAAGCAGACCTCTGACTGAAGCGGTGGGTCACAGCCTGAAGATTTCACACCCATGCTGGAGAGATGGTCAGCCTCTAACATGAATGACAGAGAAAAAGCATCAGGAACCAAAGGGTTAAGCACAACCTGTTTGTCAGAGAGGTTAACCAGAGGCTCAAGAGATTTATTCAGCTTAAAAGTAGCAGAGAAAGTGTTGTTTATTTCAAACCTTGATATTGATGGTGGGTTTTTGACCCCCTGGAAGAAATAAAAGTAAAGAAAAATCGTTATGACTGTAAACAGCATGTTGCATGAATTCACGTCATGAATTGCAGACCAGAACCACCTCCGACCCAGTGCAGCTGGCACCGAACCGCTGCCACTAGTCCTCACCGTGCCCGACCGGCGGCACCCGCCTAAAACGGGCCCGTTCGGGCGGGTGGAAGGACCAGCGTGGCCCGGCCAGTGAACAATCTCCTGCGTCTTGGCATGTTCTGGAAGCAGAACGTCAGAGAACCTTACATCAGGTGTAACAGTACAAGAAAGATTTTGTCGTGTCTCGTCCATCTCTCATTAAGTTCAGAGCAACTCGCGTTTTTACCTTCTGAGTCGACGTATGAGCCCGGTACAGATCCTTAATTAATCTCACACTCAAGGACCGTCCGTAGCTCAACTTAACTTTATGACACAGGGTAAAACAAGGAGCTGTTGATAGAGAAATGAATACACACAACTTCACAAGATGGAAGAAAAAGGCATGGAACCGAGCAACGGAGGCTGTGAAAGCCGACCCTTACCGGTCCAAAACAAAAATAAAAAAAAATAATAAACCCTACGCTGCCGTGTTGGTATCAGACGGACAAACGTAGCAAAATGTAGATTCTACACACCGTAGTGAATTACAAGAATCACCGCCGATGCGGGTTTTGTGAGGACACAGACTAACTGTGTCAGAAATGGTTTGACAATTTAACGGGACGCGTTCCCTTTTTGTCCAACTGTGGCTTGCTAGCTTAGCTCTCCGGCTAGGTCTAGCGTCCTTTGTCTGTAGCGACCAGACTTAAATTTTCCCGATTAACAAGCAGGCATCTCGCTCCGCTTGTAAAAACGGACTTTTAAAGCGTACGCAATCTGAATGCAGTAACGCGTGACGGCCATGCTTCGACTTACGACGTTTACCGAGCGATCCAATTTACGGTAGGTGTCACCGAGCATTCCGTTTAGATTCGGCTGTGATCAGTCGCCAATGCAATGGAAATATTTTCCACAATAGCTCGCCCACAGTGTCAACACACTGAGACGAAAGGTGTCCGAAAATTTAGTTTCGGTTCGGAGAATTTAGTTTTAATGTTAGGACTGAGGATAAGTTGCTCACGGTAGCTCACCCAGCAAGTTCAGAGCGGAAATGTCGCTTTCCGACCTGAAGAGGTTAGAGACGCGGCGGCGCGTCAAAATGGACAGAATTTAGTCAAAAGCACAACTCACACGTTCGCTCCGAAGGCGAAGATGGGATAAATCAAAGTTAGGTCTGTAATTTGCGGTCAATTTGAGATTGGATATCTTCCTCGTCAAGTTTCCACCAGGATGTCTCCCGGAAGAGTGACTTCAGCGGAACAATTTCCGGTTTATTTCAAAATAAGACATCAAAGTGAAACACAGAGAAAAGCGTTGTTTGTAGCTTTTAGATGTTAGAAATCAGATAAATCGCAGATATAGAAGTCTGGATACGCTCGCCATTAATGTAGAAGAAACTGGCTTGGCTCACCATTAATGTAGCGTTGTTTGTAGCTTTTAGAATGTGTCTGGAGTTTACTGTGGGAAGATGTGTGTGGGTGTGTGTGAATGTTTGTGTGCTCGAGTGTGTGTGAAGGTCAGTACCAAACATTCTCAATTATCTACTTAAGTGTGGATTCATTAATCCATTATAATTACCCCAAAGCATAAGAACCATTCATTTGATTAAACACATTTATAATGAGCAAAATGATAATGGTTACTTTAACATTAAAGTCAAGAAAAAGAAGTTTAAACTTTATGTTTTGATTTGTTATGACTACTTGTCCATGAGAACTCCTTCTTCTGGTACCGCAGGTGGCAGATGTTATGGTTTCCTCCCAGACTCGCTGGCGTTCAGGTCTTAATCTGTGGGTGAAAGTTCTCAATGACCCAGCTTTGACCTCGCTGCGTCCAACACCACCATTGTGACAGAAAACCCATGTTTCCTCACGTTACAAAAATAAACTTAAATCCAAAAGGGCAGGAAGCCAAAGTCCAAAAACCCAGGGACTGAACAGGAGATCAAAGGTACAAAAACAGAAGCTCAACAACTGAGCATGGACACGGGCAAAACTCTGGGGAGGAACAGACCAACGTAGACACAAAACAACACTGACAAACAACAATGGGCCGACAAGACACAGAGACAAGACAGGACTTAAATACACTGGGGCATAATGGGAGGCAGATGAGCTGCAGGTGTGTGGACTGTGGGGGGAGGACCAGGTGAAAGCAATGACTAATCAGGGAAGAAACTAACATGACCTAAGAGTGAACCTAAAAACAGAAAAGCAACAATATAACTCAAATTCTAAAGGGAAGGAGAACTACAAAAACCGGTGGGACAAAACATATTAAAGAGACTAATAAAAATGAAAAGCTGAAACTATAAACACTGCAGAGGGATGACTGGCTGCAGAGGGGTGACTGGAGAAGACTAAAGGAACACAGGACCTTAGAGATATATTTTGGAAGGCTGAAGCCCTGGGGACTAATGAGGAACACAAAGAGACACAAAAATGACACACAGACAAAGGACACATTGGGGCGCTATGAAACACAAAAGGAGAACCTGGAGTGGGAACTGGAGGGGCTGGGGAACAAAAGGACAAAGAACATGACACAAAATCAAAAAGAAAACAGCAACGAAAACAAAGTAGATGTGACTAGTCCTAAGTTTAGGTTCAATACTTCTCAAGAACTTTCAGATTCATTAAGTCGACTTTTCATAATACAGTTTATTATGTCTGGCTGATCGGTTTTATTTCAAGGTGACTGAGGAATTTGTTGAGTTTCTGACACTCTAATAAAGATTTGTAGTTGTGTGCATCACATTGTGTCTTCATAGACAACATACACATCTGACCTTGAAGAAATATCATTGTAAACATGTTTCTATTGAGCTCCGGGAATAGACGTCACTTCTCCCGGCATGCAACAGTTCAAATCGAAATGGCGCCATCTTGGCAGGCAGAAGCCCGCAGCTGGGCTATTTGTTATTGTCAGAAAACTCAATCAAACGGGAAATATGGTAGATTCCTATTGTGCCCCAGGATGCCAGAACAGACACGGAGGACATAAGGAATGAGCCATCTACAGGATTCCCCAAGATCCGTAACGCTGCAAACGTTGGATCATTGTAATAAAACATGCTAGAGACCAGGCTAAAATGAAACTGTGGGATCCCGAGAGTAAAGCAGCCACTTCATATCAGGCACTTAAACCAATGTTTCCTCAGCTGTATACGGTATTTATTTTAAATGCTTTTATTACGATTCTTAGTGGGCTTCCTAAACTTATTTTGGCGTGACTTTTTCTGTCTTATTACTCATAGCAACAAGGAAACATCACATAAAACGTTGCCTTGTGATTTCTGCGTGCTGCCGTTTACGTGTTTTATGATCACAGCAATTAACTGGCTAAGCTGTATTTAATTTTTAAGCAATGGTTGATTAATTGTCAGATCACACATAAAAAGCACTTTGGATTGCTATTATCTGTCTCACTGAGACAGATCTTAGACAGATCCTGAGACGCTCCTGCCTGACATTTTTATTTTATTCACGGAAAAAAAATCAGACTAGTGATTTCTCTTGGTGTTCAGTTTATACATTCAAACAGCACAGCACTCTATTTAAACTACTTACGTGTAGATCTGTTATTTGTCCATCCATCCACCCATTTTCAGCCGCTTATCCAGAGTCGGGTCGCGGGGGCAGTAGTCTAAATTTAAGAGGCCCAAACTTCCCTCTCCCCAGCCAGTTGGGCCAGCTCCTCCGGGGAAATCCCAAGGCATTCCCTGGCCAGGTCCGCTCCAACAGCTTCTGGCATTTTTAAAAAGTATCCCAGGGGCATGGTAAGGGTTGGAGATGTTTAATCTATTTAATTTCTGACTATATAAAACGATTTCTTCGGTTTTAAAGTGTGAAGCAACCTCCGACGGAGTAAAATCCAAGCCGATCCCATTCATTTTGTTTACTTTTGTTGCCTGCCAACATGGCGTCTACGCTCTGAAAAGTCACGTGATGTCCAGAGCTCTATAGGCTCCTCTGGAGCAAGATTCATTTTACGCTTATAAATTACTAAAAGCAACAACCCAACAAGAGGGAATTTCAAAACTGATTTGTTATCCTGAAAATGTTTTAAGTGAAACCTCTAAATCTCTACACAGCATACAAAGAGGGATTATTTATCAAACTAATATATTGTGTTGCTTGGTCCTGAGCCAAGCATCTAAAAAAAAAAAGGTTTGCTAGAAAACAACAGCTGCCCTCTCCCGTTCACCCTGTTAGTTTTGGACCAAATGGTTCTGTATATATCCCAATTTGTTTCCCTGCAATGCCTCTTTTTCTCCATGGCTATTATGATTCAGAGTATAGATGAGATACAAACGAGATAAACGCTAGTCACCGCTGGCGCTACCTTCAGGCACAGTGTGTGTGTGTGTGTGTGTGTGTGTGCGTGTGTGTGTGTGTGTGTGTGTGTGTGTGTGTGTGTGTGTGTGTGTGTGCGCGCGTGTGTGTGTGTGTGTTTGCCACAGCTGGGATCTGGTGAAATGACCTGTCCTGCTGGCCGTTTGCCTGTGAGCTGAATCTCAGAGCGGTGGTCTGAATCCATAAAGCGTTTTAGAATGACTTGGGTGCAGAAAAACAGTCCATGTTTATTAAAGATGTGAGATCTAACCCTGTTTTTTCAGAGCACAGAGTAAAATTGTGAACAGAAGCTGAGAGGCTTTTAGAGGTAAAGATTCACCACTTTGTGAAATACTCTGTGGATAAAAGGTTCAATGGTTTAAAAGATATTCTGGTTTTGCATGTTTTTGTTATTTTTTCCCATCAGAGGTTGTTTATCCTGTGTGAGTCCTGCAGAGCTTCTGCCTCAGTCTAGTTATGTATTTTATTTGTGGATTTGGTCTCCATGCTTCTGTTCTGATCCTGATTTTGTTTTATTATGTAAATCATTTTGGATCCATCTGCCTGCTGTCATCATAAACGTGGTCCTTCTTTTCATCAAAAATGAAAATGGTCAGATTCAAAAGGTTTTACACGCCAAACCTGAACAAACCTCTTTACATCCTGGAGTCTGCAGGTACCCAATCCAGGTCTCTTGGTCTATTCATACTCCCTGTATTGAAAGGTCAGAAAAGCTTGAATGAGAACCTTGTGGACCATTGATCATCAACTCAAGTCCTCAAGAGCAACTATCTCTTTTTAGTGTTTTCATGCTCTGCCTGGGGGATCCCCAACACCAACCGAGAACCTGAGGTCCAAAGATGCTAAATATGCTGGGAGACCACGTGATGTTCAAGGGGAATATATACCCCCCTGCAGCATCTGAACTGTCCTGTTTCATTTATTAAAACTGGGGTGGATGGTGTTTTTCTGGGACATGTCACCTACAATGCTCTTCACATGCTGATGGCAACTAATAAATTAAATGTTTTGTCAAATAAAGGTGTCTGAGACGCCAAATCCTGTGAAGAGTTTAGTTAAACAGCAAACCGGCTTCTACAAATAAGGCTGGAAACAATTATTTATATACTTTAAACATCAACTCTTCCTGCAGCACAAATGTCCTCACCTTACTTGTTCACCTATGTAACCAGTACATGCAATGCTAGCACCAAAGCAGCAACATACACAACTAAACTGCAATTAAAGACACATTCACAAATAAAGAAAATACAAGATTAAGGAAATAGTTGGCAAGGAGGGTGTGAATACGTAGGATAATTATATCTCAGAGGTCTAAAGAGAAAAAAATCCATCAGTATGCTAGTAAAAAATCATTATAGACAGACCAGGCATCTCCATGTTCTTCTGTTGTTAAAAGGTGAAGCCACAATGTCATGTTTACACATCCTGACATGTTTAAACTGTTAAAACTTGTAAGCACACCAAAACTGTTTGTTTAGCATAAAACTGCTAAAAACAGGTAAAAGTATTAGGAAAAATAATTTGGAATCAGCAGCCACAAGGTAAGAACTATGTGAGAACGCCTGGGGAAATTATCTGACATGAATATATATATATATATATATATATATATATATATATATATATATATATATATATATATATATATATATATATATATAATTTTATTTTATTTATTTATTTATTTATTTTCAATTAGGAAAATTTCCTATTTATTTACATGGAGAGAGACGGACTGAAATGTTGTACTGCAACCAGCCACTGGGGGACAACTGTTTGTCTGACTTTAACATGCTGGTCTTGGTCAAGCACCCAGCAGTTGTACAGCTCTAAAATACATTTGAAGTAACTTTCTTTTCTTCTTTTTGTCAGTTGAATAAAAAGTTAACATGCTATCGACACCGACGTTGCTGTAGTTTACAGACGTTTTCGTATTCCTACAGTGACTTGTAACAAATAAACCACCATGTTTCCAGTCCAAATGCATTCAAAGTCAGGGCTCAAACTGAGGGAAGGAGTGTGAGAAAATGTTCAAAGATGATTTAAGCTGTTTCTCCAAGCTAAAGTATTTTGCCTTTAGCTGTTTAGGAGATAAATTGTCCTAATCAGTAGAGACATAATGTAGCTTTAAGGTAGGATGAGTTTACATGTTGTGCATTTATTACAAGCAACCCAGACAGAAAAAAGACTGCTACCCCATTTGGTTTCTGCCTTTACCTTTTAGCATTTTATCTGTGTCCAACTCATTAGTTTTTCACTACTTGAAGTAAAACCTAATTGAAATAAGTACAAGTTACTCTGGTTCATCAGAGGTAGCAGATGCCTCGGAAGGTAAGAAGGTCTAGTGTTCAGTTGTTTAGTTGGGTTGGGTCAAAGCCATACAGGTTCTGTGTAAAACTGGTTTTTGGATAGAAGGAGACATTAAATCTCTTAAATGACAAATAACAGACTGATTTGTGCAGCAGGAGTTTGATCCTCTATTAAAATTATAGGTCAAATGACATCAGTACAGGCACCTTTGTACATACATGGTAGAAGACAAGCACCGAGCTACCTGTCTGAATACAAATGCAATAGGTCCGCTTCAGGGTGAGGAAATAATCCACACATTTTAACCCCTGCCTTCTGCTATTTCAGGAAAATGGCTGAAGCTAAGTTCCAGTTAGTGGAATGTCATTCTGCCGACGTGCCACTACTGCAAAGCCCTCAGGCTAAATGTCTGACTTCCCTTTGTTAAAAGCATCTCAGAAATACATGATGAAAAGGGATTGTGCTACAATGAACGTTGAGCTGGAACAGCAAGTCTGTGTTCCTTCGTGCAGAAGTTGTCCTGACTTGTGACTCTGTCCACAATGCTACAAAAGATCAAAGTTTACTCAAAGTCTGTGAGTGCTTATGGCATAATAATTAATCCTCATTAGATCTACAAAGGAAATCCATATCTGCATTTTTAATTCTTTGTTTTCCTCTCTCCTGCTCTCCCCTGGCTAGCATCTAAACATTTTAGGCTAAATGTGTCTTATTAATCAAAAGGGGCACCTATTTGTGAATCAAATAACCATTCAATTCCTGTTTCCAATCTAGAAAAACAGCTTTTCATAACAATTATCATGATGACAGATCCATTTAGCACAAGCCAATTGCTAACCTCCTCACTGGCAAAGTAACAAGGTTAACTGCAGGCTGGATTACACAGAGCATCATCTCCCTCGTATGACTGTGTAGATCCTACATAAACCACAGCAAACAGTGGGTGAGCAGCACTAGCTGTAAAAAGACCATAAAGTCTCCTTGGTTCTTTTATTTTAAGCCAAAGATACTGAAGTTTGAAAAATGCCACGGGATGAAAGAGGAAACAGAGAAGCTAGAGAAATTCAAAGTCTCAGTTGTCCCACTGTTCATCAGAACACTTAAGGCCCCAAACATGAAGGAGTGGCTTCAGAAGATGCTGGAACCACCTCAGATATTCTGTTTAGAAGTGTGCAATCCAACAAGAAGCTATACTGAGTACACCACTGACATAAAGTTTGAGAATGACACGGGTATTTGTTTTCTTAAAGGTACAATATGTAAGAATTAAGTAAAAATGACATCAAGTGGTCAAATGTGGTTACTGCAAGCAAAATTTCTAAGCAAAAAAAATTACTTTGCCAGTTTGCCAGTTACGGATCAGCGCCAGAAGATTCTAGATGTTGTGGGAAATTTTCAACAAACCAATGAGACACATCATTAAAAACGATAGAACGTTCTGTCTTTCTGTTGCCTTGGCAACGAGGTGTGCATGGTGCAGCTGGCAGAAAAGAGAGTTAGGGAGCGTAATTTGTTGTTTTAAGCACCATTGTTTGGCGCTTTTACCCCGGTTGTTGTGGTGCTGCTGCTGCACTTCCTAAAGATTTAACATCAAAAACTGAAATGGCTGCCTCCTTCATTCTGAGTAGAATTCCAAAACGTATAACCACTATTTTACCATTATAAACTTTCTCATTATTAAGAGCTTTTAAAGACAATATTTTGTGAAACTTTCTCAATAAAATGAGATGCAATATATAACGTTTTAACGAGAATGTTTTTCATTAAAACAAGATTTATAACATTTAAAATGAGAAACTTTCTGTCG